>NC_142795.1:3226210-3474619 GCF_049724085.1 Artemia sp. Qi Xiang Cuo | reverse complement strand
CAATTCAATGTTTCGCAATATCTTCACTGTCTAACAAATACACTTTTTACAAACCAATTAAATTCAAAGTTAAATCCAATTTGCGTCCTCACAGTTCAAAGGCTCATTCAGTACTGAATGGCAACTAAAAGACCTGCTAGTGCTGTTATAAGCCCTAATGACCTACATCGACCAGGCACTCTTAACCTGGCACCCAGAGGAAACCATTCTCCAAGAAAAGGACTTAACAGAAGACCTCGCAGTGGTTTTTCCCGTAATTTTGTTGATAATAGTCAGCGAGTGCTAACAGATATTAATAGTCACAGTCGTGAGTATTACCATTTTGCCTTTTCTTCGACAGAGGCCAGGAACGAGGATCTCCAAGAAATGGCTAGTGATATTAATGCAATGACAGAAAGCATAGACGCATAGGAAATAAAGAGCCATATACTGAGTTTAGTGTCATGGAACATACAAGGACTACGTGATAAGTTGACCTTATTTATATGATGAATTACTTTCGTTTGATGTGATTTCGTTTATTGAAACATGGAACGATCATTCTCCTATATCACCTCTCCCAGTGTATTTGGTTGAACAGGTTGTGTGTAAACCAGCAAAAAATAATAGAAATTATGGTGGTATTATGGTTTTGATTAAATCATCAGCTATTGATGGTTATGAAAGAGTTAATAGTAGATCTGAAAATTTACTTTGGCTGCGTATTTGTTTTAAATGTGGGAAGAGATTAATTTTGGGCGTTCTGTACATCCCTCCACAAAATAGTTCTTATAATCGAGAAAAGACTTGGGAAATTTTAGATGATGAATTGTCGCTAATGCAAGAAAGTTATAGTGACTTTGAGTGCGTTTTGATGGGGGATTTCAATGGTTATACCGGCGTTGAGGTTGAGGTTCCAGATTTTTTAATCTCAGATTTAGGGGATTTGGTCCCAATTTGTTGTAGATTACCGCGAAGTAATAAGGAGGAAAAAATAAAAATAAATGTTTGGGGAAGAAAGATCCTGGCGCTTTGCGGGGAACATGGTCAGATCATTGAGAATGGAAGGTTTGGAAATGATAAGGGTTTGGGCGAGTTCACTTGCCCTTTGGGCCCAACTCCAAGTGATGTAGATTATGCGCTTATTAATACAAAATTTGTGACTGAATCGATTGATATTGATGTACTAGATTTAGTTGGATCCGATCATAGAGCTATTAAGCTTGAGCTGAAGACTGGGAAGCTTCAGGATGTTGTTCCTCGAGTTAAAAATTTATCTAATGGGGAGCTTAAATTAGAGGGCTTATGAAAAAGAATTAGATATGATTTAAATGATAATGATTTTGAAAAATTTAAAAGGGAGCTTATGAAGTTGCATATAACAAATAAGTTGAAAGCGTTAGAAGAAGATGGAAAAGATATACATGGTAAAATTATGGAGGTAAATGAAATAATATGCAGTTGTTCAGCATCGTGTAGTCTGAATAAAAATGAAAATAAAAACGAGCGATATTTTCATTTGGAGTGTAAGTTAATGAAAGAAAAGGTCGGATATTTATTGAATCTTTTAAAGGAATGTGATAAACCTGAAGAGCAAAGTTTAAGATTAGCCGAATATAAAGATAAAAGAAGAGATTACAAAAGGTTAATTAAAAGGAAAAAAAAGAGTTTGAGATTAAGAAGAAACTGGATATTGCAAATTATTTTAGAAATAAAGATTTTAAGAAATTTTGGGGTTATATAAGGAATGATATTGGAAATGAAAAAGGAAAGACACAGGTGGCTCCAGACGCCAACTCATGGCCTGATTACCTAGAAAGCATGGAAGGTGATTGCACAGAATTACAAGAGGTAACACATACCACAGAGATGGTTGTTTATCCCATGAAGGAACATGATTATGATTTAGTTGAGGAAGTGAGTAATGATGAGGTCAAGTTTGTATTCAAGAATTTAAAAGGAGGTTCGGCTGCGGGGGTTGATGGTGTACCATTAACGTTATTTAAGAATTTTCTTTCAATTTTTATGTCGATAATTGTTTTTCTTTGTAATAAGGTGTTAACTTCAGGACAATGGCCAAATGAGTGGAAGAGATCATTGCTTATGCCGCTTTTTAAGAGAAGTAACCCCAAGTTGCACATAAATTATCGTTTAATAGCGCTAGTCCCTGCTTTAAGTAAGATAGTGGAGAAAATACTAGATACAAGGCTTTCTAAATGGTTACATAAAAATAATATAATACATGAACAAAAAGGATGTTTCAGAACAGGGTACAGGACGGTAGATACAATATTTATTTTAAGGGCATTAATTGATAAATACGGAAAGGGAAAAACTTGTCTTTATGTGGGATTTCTAGACCTCCACAAGGCGTTCGACAGTGTCGACAGAGAGCTATTAAAGGATGCCCTGTTTAGAATTGGCCTCCCTCATTTGTTTGTGAGGTTCATAGTGAGTATGTATATTTGTGTGAGTGGGATCGTGCTTGTTGGTAACAGGTTTTCTAGGTTTTTTAATATTAAGCTGGGTGTAAAACAAGGCAGCACTCTTTCTCCTAAATTGTTTAACATTTTTATAAATGATGTTGTTGATTATCTAGAGAATATATGGGCTCCGAATGTTAGTCTAGGGACCCATAAACTATCACTACTATTATTTGCAGATGATTTTGCCTTGGTGGCTAGCACACCGCAAGATCTGCAGACGCTTTTGAGTCTTATAGATGATTATTTGCAGATGAAAAAACTAAGGCTGAATGTTGAAAAGTGTGAAGTTGTTATTTTAAAAAAAATGAAAACAAGTGGCGAAGATAATTATAAATTTAAATTTAATAATAAGGAACTTAAAGTAAGTAAAAGAATAAAATATTTAGGATTTGTTTTATCGGAAAATGGAAGTTTAAAGAGTCATGTTGATGACCTATTTAAAAGAGGCCAAGTGGCCTTGTCTGCAATTTTTAGAAATCCGACGATAATGGGAATTAAAAACCTAAAAATACACAAAAGAATATTAATTAAGAAAATTTTATCAGTATTAGAATCTGGAGCGAAGATTTGGGGCGGAGAAGCGGCACACACGTTGGAGTCCCTCCAGCTCCAGTATTATAAAAGACTATTTTGATTACATCAGACAACTCATTCACAGGTTCTGAAAGGTGATATGGGCCTGTTTTCGTTAAAACTACGTAGGTCTATTTTGATTCTTAGATTTTGGTTGAAGATCATTAGGTGCAATGAAGACAGACTAGTAAGTGCTGCTTATTATCAGATGCTGAGCTATGATTCGAAAAAGTCGTGGCTATCCCAAATTAGGTCATTACTAGAAAGTGTGGGAATGGCTTACTTATGGAATGACGGTCTTGGTTCCCCTGATCTACCAACAAATTTAGTAAGCCAGGTACGATTTATCTTAGAGGGTCAAGAAATTCAGTATTGGCAAGGGCTGGTTTTAAATTTTGCTACATTGAATCATTATAATCAGGTTAAACCTAGTTTTGGAGAGGAAATTTATTTTAAATTTAATTTACCGGCTATGATTTTATGTCGATGGATTCAGCTTAGGGCGAATTGCCTTCCAATCTAGAGCAGACAAATGGTGTTCGACAGAGGGATAGTACATCTTGATGGTCGGTATGTGTGTCCTCTTTGTAGGGATGAGGACGAAGATTTGGACCATTTTCTCCGAAAGTGCCCGGTGCTCTCTGATTTAAGGGAAAATTACTTACATGGGATTGTTTTGCTGCTTCCAAATATCTTACAAAGTAGTATCCAACCACAATATTTCGTATTGGTGCGTACATAGAGAAGGGATTAAAAAGAAGGAAATGTTTTCACAATTAATTATTATTAATTATATGCAATTAAAGTTATTTTTTTTGGTATTTTAATAGAAGGTATTTTTCGCTATGTATTCATGTTAATGTGTGTTTGTAATTTGCTCTGTTGTAATTTTTCTATTTTCATATTTTTTGTGTGTATATGGCTCTTGGGCTTTTTGAAATACACGATCTATCTATCTATCTATTCCGCGTATCAGAGAACCCTACTGTAGAGGTTTCAAACTCCTATCTACAAAAATGTGGAATTTTGCATTTTTTTGTCAGAAGAAATATCACGGGTGCGTGTTTATTTTTATTTTTTTTTCCCCATGGGGTGATCGTATCGCCCCAGAGGTCCTAGAATATCATGGGAGGGCTCATTGGAATGGAAATTAAAAGTTCTAGTACCCTTTTTAAGTGACCAAAAAAAATGGGGGGCAACTAGGGCCCCTCCCACGCTCATTGTTTTCCCAAAGTCGATTGGTAAAAATTTTGAGATAGCCATTTTGTTCAGCACGTTCGAAAATATTATAAGTATGTCTTTTAGGATGATTTAAGCCCCCGAAGTTCCCGGGAGGAGGGCTGACAGCTATGAAGTTTACCCTATGTTAACATATAGTATTGGTTATTGGGAAGAATACAGCACAGACGTTTTCAGGGGAGATTTTTCCTGGTAGTGGAGGGGGGGGGGCAGGGACGTACGCAGGGATGGGGGCTTCCGGAACCGCAACCCCCCCCCCAACGAAATCTCACGATTTTTTTCATTTTCCCATAATTTTCTGATTTTTCTCACAGAATAATGGGTTTGAAGGATTTGGCCCCACCCCCCGGAAACAAATTGCTCCCCCCCCCCGAAACAAATTCCTGCGTACGTGCCTGGGGTCGGGGGTTATGTAGGAGGATCTTTCCATGAAGGAAGTTTTCATGGGGGAAGGGACATTGCTATGAAGGGGGACCCCGGACTTCCCAGCATTATTTAAAAAAAAGATCAGAAATTAAATATAAAAAAACAAGTTTTTCAACTGCAACAGCAGCAACATCAAAACTTTAAATGAATAGAAAATATTACATATATGATTGGGTTCACCCCCTAGTCAATACCTCGCTCTTTAAGCCAGAGATTTTATAGTACTTTCATATGAGCTATCTATTCTAATTACCGGCGATTGTGATTAAGCGGTTATTTTTAAAGAATTGGAACAAAATTTGAACTTTCGCTTAAAGAGCAAGGTATTGACTAGGGGGCGAACCCCCTAAAGTAGCCTATGTATTAAAAATATATGAATATAGAAGTTCGTTACGTAAGTTAATTCGTAAGTTACGTATATTTATTACTAATAAAAACGTTCGTAAATAAAATGAAACAAGTTTCGAGAAACCCATTTAACGAAATAAAAGTAAATTAATTTGAAAATTTTGCTTTAATTATTCATGTACTGTGAGCCAAGATCAAAACCTGCATTTATTCAAAAACATTCAAAAATTAAATAAAAAAAAACAAGTTTTTTTAACTGAAAGTAAGGAGCGACATTAAAACTTAAAACGAACAGAAATTATTCCGTATATGAAAGGGGCTGTCCCCTCCTCAACGCCTTGCTGTTTACGCTAAAGTTTGACTTTCTCAAAACTCTATTTTTTTTTAAAAATAAAAAACTTTAGCATAAAGAGCAAGGCGTTGAGGAGGGGACAGCCCCTTTCATATACGGAATAATTTCTGTTCGTTTTAAGTTTTAATGTCGCTCCTCACTTTCAGTTAAAAAAAACTTGTTTTTTTATTTATTTAATCAATAAAGTAATAATTATATTCTGGCTTTTAGAAAGCATAGGGTTTAGCATTAACCCCTGTTTGCATTCTGTTTTGTATTAACTTTCTGTCAAAGACTGAAAAGCCATTCTAATCCTTTCATCCTAGGATATGCTGATATCTAAATAAGCAACGAATTTTTAATTAGTAAAACGAAAGTAAGTTTTAAAATCATAATTAACATAATTATTTCTGAATTTTTCTAGTACGGCCATATCTAATATCATGTTTATCAAATTTATCTTCATTTTTTAAACATTCTGGTAAAAAAGAAAAAAAAATAATAAATAAAATTTAAATTAAATAAATTGAAAATTAAAGTACATTAATTAAAATCGATATTTGAATTGGCCTAGAATTTTAAATTAGTTCCTTGATCCGAGTTTTTATGCCAACAAAAAAAAGATCAGAAAAATGTTTGAAAGACGATTCTTTCACAACTAATGAAAAATTCATTTTATTCTGTTATAAAACTTGAATTGTTGATCTATAACGAAGCCTCTCCAGTCAACTTTTACTTAACATAAAGCTAACATATATTGATAGGCCAAAATGTCATACTCAAATGTAAGTATATCTATGTTTACTATTTATTACGATGCACATATGAAATTACTGATGAATATTGTCACGCTTCTCTCTAATTTTCAGCTAAATAACACAGGGGTGGACCCAGAATTTTTTTAGGGAGGGGGGGCAAAATATGTTGATCCGATAGAAAAATTTTTAGGGGGGCGCAAAATAGGTTGATTCGATAAACTTGCGTTAGGAGCAAGTTTAATCAACGCAAACTTGAGTTAATTAAGTAAATTACACTACTTTAGACTACGATTGGGGGGTGCGCGCCCCCTTGCCCTCCCCCCTGGATCTGCCACTGAAATAGCTTTTCTCCAGACTATTACTTCCTTAACTCCCATCCGGCCGGGTTGGCCGATTCGAGGGTTCTCCTCTAAGGGTATCATTTCAATATTTTCAGGATGGCTGCCTGTTTGTTCCTGTTGTTCATGTTGTTCATTGGCTGTGTTGGTCCCAGAGGGCTTGATCGGCAGTGATTTGCTAATAGTAGCAGAGAATGTCTACCTAACCTCAAAAATGTATTGCAAATTCTTATAACCCTTTGTCCGTCATTGTAGTTAAATAAATTCTTAGAAATATCATTTTGTATAAATATTAGCAGTATTTTTTAAGCCGCATTGTCGTTAGATGAATTCTTAAAAATATGAATTTGTATGAATGTTAATCCAATTAGCAGTATGAGTTTTAAGCCAAAACAATGAAAAAACTATTTGGTTTGAAATAAAAAGCTTAAATTTCATTAAAAAAAAAAAATTATTATTACAGCACTACGCAATTTGCGAAGGATTCGTGTAATCATTTATTTTCCTGAATCATAGGCAGCGCAATTGCGCTGGTAAGTAAAGACTTGAAAAAAGCAACCTTCTTAAAACATTAAAGTAACAGACTAGAGTATCAAATAAAATAGATATAATCATTAATCATAATCAGAGCGTCAGTTAGATATCATTAATACACTAATGCAACTTTTGTCCAAAATTATATACTGTAACGTTTAAATTCATTTTAGAAATAGAATTGTAACTTCATTTTTTTTTTGCAATGTATTGTGCATAAATTACTAATTGAAACACCCTAATAATGCATCAACTGAAAAGAAATAAATTTAAACTTTATTCCAGAATTACCTTGAAGATCTCGACGAATCAATTGGTCAGCAATTATTAAATGACCATTGGCCAGAAGAATTTGGCCAGAAGAAAGACTTAATTTCCAAAACTTTCAACTACGTTGAATAAAATGGCCATCTAAAAATTTTGATTGGATTTGTTTGGGGGAATGATGGGCGTGGGGGGTGCCTAGTTGCCCTCTAATCACTTTCAACTATTAAAAAGGGCACTATCCCTTTGAATTTCCAATCGAATGAGCTCCTTTTGAAGTTTCTACGACAACACCTTCTATAAAAACCATATATGCCCCCAGGGCATAACTTAAAACCCTTTCCCTGAGGGTTGTGGGGGAGTGTCTTCCTAAAAAATATATTTTCTATCTGGAAATCAACTACGCTCAACAAAATGGCTATCTCAAAATTTTGATTGGATGTGTTTGGAGAAATGATTAGCGTGGGGGGGGGGGCTAGTTTCCCTCCAATCACTTTCGACTATTCAAAAGGGAACTAGTCCTTTAAATTTCCAATTGAATGAGCCCTTTCGAAGTTTCTACGCTTTCAATAAAAACCTTATGTACCCCCAAGGCTTAACTTACAACCCTTGTCCTGAGGTCTCTGAGGGGGTTGTCATCCTCAAAGGCCTAATTTACAGAACTTTAAACTACGCTGAATAAAATTGCTATCACAAAATTTTGATTGGATATGTTTGGGGAAAAAGTAGGCGTGAGAGGGGGGTTTTTTACCGTCAAATCCCTTTCGACTATTAAAAAGGGCACTAGCCCTTTAATTTCCATTCGACTGAGCCCTTCTCGAATTTTCTACGACAACTCCTTCAATAAAAACCTTATATGCCCCAGGGCCTAAATTACAACCCTTGCCCCAAGGGTTTTGGGGGAGTGTCTTCCTCAAAAACATATTTTCTATTTGGAAATCAACTACGCTGAACAAAATGGCTATCTCAAGTTTTTGATTGGATGTGTTTGGGGGAATGATGGGCCTGGGGGGGGGGCTAGTTGCCCTCCAGTCACTTTTAACTATTGAAAAGGGCACTAGCCCTTTGAATTTCCAATCGAATGAGCCTTTATTGAAGTTTCTACGACAACGCCTTCTATAAAAAACCTTATATGCCCCCAGGGCATAACTTAAACCCCTTGCCCCGAGGGTTGTTGGGGAGTGTTCTCCTCAAAAACATATTTTCTATCTGGAAATCAACTACGCTGAACAAAATGGCTATTTCAAATTTTGATTGGATGTGTTAGGGGGAATGATGGTTGTGGGGGGGGGCTAGTTGCCCTCCAATCACTTTCGACTATTAAAGAGGGCACTATCCCTTTGAATTTCCAATCGAATGAGCCTTTTTTGAAGTTTCTATGACCACGCTTACTATAAAAACATTATGTGCCCCCAGGGCATAACATAAAACCCTTGCCCTGAGGGTTGTGGGGGAGTGTCCTCCTCAAAAATATATTTTCTATGAGGAAATCAACTACGCTGAACAAAATGGCTATCTCAAAATTTTGATTTGATTTGTTTGGGGGAATGGTGGGCGGGGGGGGGGGGGGTAGTTGCCCTCCAACCACTTTCGACTATTCAAAATGGCACTAGCCCTTTGAATTTCCAATCGAGTGAGCCTTTTTTGAAGTTTCTACGACAACGGCTTCTATAAAAACCATATATGCCCCCAGGGTATAACTTAAAACCCTTGCCCCGAGGGTTGTGGGGGAGTGTCGTCCTCAAAAATATATTTTCTATTTGGAAATCAACTACGCTGAACACAATAGCTATTTCGAAGTTTGTATTGGATGCGTTTGGAGAAATGATGTTCGTGGGGGGGGCTAATTTCCCTTCAATGAACTTCGACAATTAAAAAAGGCTCTAGCCACTCCAATTTCCAATCGAATAAGCCCTTTTCGAAGTTTCTACGACAACTCCTTCGATACGAAGTGCCCGGGTATGGAGAAAAAAAAACATATTGTGCCAACATCGTTCTTTACTTAGGCAGCGCTAGCGCGCTGCCTGTGATTCGGGAAAAATGACTTCAACTCGCCCCCCCCCCCAGAATTTTGAAAAATCAGCCACTGACCATTTTGTAGAAGAACCTCGGGGGGGGGGGGGGAATAGGTTGATCCGATAAAAAAAAATTAGGGGGGGGGAATATAGTTGATCCAATAAACTTGCGTTAAGAGCAAGTTTAATAAACGCAAACTTGAGTTAAGTAAGTAGATTACACTACTTTAGACTACGCTAGGGGGAGGGCACGCCCCCTCACCCCCCTGGATCCGCCACTGCCTCTTTAAACTGTTGAAAATTTATGATTAACTAATGACAGAAAGCGTAATTATTGTGTCTTATTAAGGTATTGTAATTAAACATTTTGATTCTGTTTATGCCTTGAATTTGCGAATTATTAGGTAAATCTCGCGACCAAAACACTAAATCGATCAATTTATCCTTGCTTAAGGGATTAAAATAAATATTATAAGCTAAAATAACCTACATGCCTTCTGCTCCTTGTGGTTAAAGTTTTTCAGTAATTTCCCTGGGAAATCCCCAGAATACTGTCCTCCCAACGGAAAATTATCTCCTTGGAGAATGGCCCCCTACAGAAAATCATCGCGCCTTTGAAAAATGTCTATATACTTCCCAATAACAAATACTATGTGTAAACAATGGGCAAAGTTTATTTGCCCTTTCTCCTGGGGCTATGGGGGTCACATCGTTTCTAGAAGCTTAGTCATTTGGCTTTTCAACTACGCTGAGCAAAAGGTCTTTCTCAAAATTTTATCGTTCGATCAGGAGAAAATGGCCATGGAAGGGGGGGGGCTAGTTGCCCAACAATATTTTTGGTCACTTAAAAAGAGAACTAGAGCTTTTAATTTTCGTTTGAATGGGCCCTCTCCCGGTCTTCTGTGACCATTGGTTTGATACCATCAGAGCCGATACTAAGGGGCAACCAGGTCAGTTAACCTGGGTGCCGTCGCTGTGAGGGGGGTGACTGGCGAACCGCCCATTTTCATCCAACTTTTCACTTTGATTCGGCTTTTTTTGCTTATATTTGAGTCGGAAGGGGGCGCTATAGTTAATTTCCCCCCGGGCACCAAAGGAACGGCTTTGGATACATCACCCCTGGGGGAAAACAACAAATAAACACGCATCCGTGATCTTTCTTCCGGAAAAAAAAGTACAAAATTGTGTTTATTTTTGCAGACACGAGCCTGAAAATCTATAGCCTGCAGTGAGGTGCTCTTCATATGCTGAATATGATGGTTGATCATTACGGTGATGCTGATAAGCTGAAGATGATGATTTTCATTAAGATCTCCTGATCTTTTGGAAGATTTCCTCCTTTATCGAAAATCAGGCAAATTCTCTCAGGTTCATAGTTTTTTTATGGGTAAATTCAAGCTTTATAAATTTGGAAGCGGCATTAAAAGCTAATTCTTTCGGTGTATCTATTGTTTTCAAAATTCCATGTTTTAGAGTTACGGTTACTGTTGGGCCGAGTCACTCCTCGCTTACAGTTTGTTATTACGAACTGCTTGATAATTGTACTCGGTAAGTATATGTTTCATGAATTTAACGCTTTACAGTCGATTAACCTAACCCACTACCATACAATTTTACTAGGGGTAGGCTAAATTTGAGAGAGTGAAGGTTTTTGTAATCGATAATATTATGCATCTTTTAAAAGTTGTAGAAATAAATTGTGAGCTGATGAAGCCACCACTTTTGAAAAATAACATATAGCATATATGTAAATACGGTTTTATGGGCCTCTCCCATTTTATTGGCCTCTCTAAAAAGTCAAGTTTGGTTAATGCTAATGAAATAATCCCATTTTATAATGATAATAATCCCATTTTATTGGCCTCTCTAAAAAGTCAAGTTTGGTTAATGCTAATGAAATAATCCCATTTTATAATGATAATAATCTCATTTTATTGGCCTCTCTAAAAAGTCACGTTTGGTTAATGCTAATGAAATAATCCCATTTTATAATGATAATGATCCCATTTTATTGGCCTCTCTAAAAAGTCAAGTTTGGTTAATGCTAATGAAATAATCCCATTTTATAATGATAATAATCCCATTTTATTGGCCTCTCTAAAAAGTCAAGTTTGGTTAATGCTAATGAAATAATCCCATTTTATAATGATAATAATCCCATTTTATTGGCCTCTCTAAAAAGTCAAGTTTGGTTAATGCTAATGAAATAATCCCATTT
Organism: Artemia sp. Qi Xiang Cuo; assembly: GCF_049724085.1. NCBI lineage: Eukaryota > Metazoa > Arthropoda > Branchiopoda > Anostraca > Artemiidae > Artemia > Artemia sp. Qi Xiang Cuo. The sequence continues at coordinate 3,463,110 of NC_142795.1, read as the reverse complement.
TATAATGATAATAATCCCATTTTATTGGCCTATCTAAAAAGTCAAGTTTGGTTAATGCTTATAAATAATCCCATTTTATAATGATAATAATCCCATTTTATTGGCCTCTCTAAAAAGTCAAGTTTGGTTAATGCTAATGAAATAATCCCATTTTATAATGATAATAATCCCATTTTATTGGCCTCTCTAAAAAGTCAAGTTTGGTTAATGCTAATGAAATAATCCCATTTTATAATGATAATAATCCCATTTTATTGGCCTCTCTAAAAAGTCAAGTTTGGTTAATGCTAATGAAATAATCCCATTTTATAATGATAATAATCCCATTTTATTGGCCTCTCTAAAAAGTCAAGTTTGGTTAATGCTTATAAATAATCCCATTTTATAATGATAATAATCCCATTTTATTGGCCTCTCTAAAAAGTCAAGTTTGGTTAATGCTAATGAAATAATCCCATTTTATAATGATAATAATCCCATTTTATTGGCCTCTCTAAAAAGTCAAGTTTGGTTAATGCTTATAAATAATCCCATTTTATAATGATAATAATCCCATTTTATTGGCCTCTCTAAAAAGTCAAGTTTGGTTAATGCTAATGAAATAATCCCATTTTATAATGATAATAATCCCATTTTATTGGCCTCTCTAAAAAGTCAAGTTTGGTTAATGCTAATGAAATAATCCCATTTTATAATGATAATAATCCCATTTTATTGGCCTCTCTAAAAAGTCAAGTTTGGTTAATGCTAATGAAATAATCCCATTTTATAATGATAATAATCCCATTTTATTGGCCTCTCTAAAAAGTCAAGTTTGGTTAATGCTAATGAAATAATCCCATTTTATAATGATAATAATCCCATTTTATGGGCCTCTCTAAAAAGTCAAGTTTGGTTAATGCTAATGAAATAATCCCATTTTATAATGATAATAATCCCATTTTATTGGCCTCTCTAAAAAGTCAAGTTTGGTTAATGCTAATGAAATAATCCCATTTTATAATGATAATAATCCCATTTTATTGGCCTCTCTAAAAAGTCAAGTTTGGTTAATGCTTATGAAATAATCCCATTTTATAATGATATTAATCCCATTTTATGGGCCTCTCTAAAAAGTCTAGTTTGGTTAATGCTAATGAAATAATCCCATTTTATAATGATATTAATCCCATTTTATGGGCCTCTCTAAAAAGTCAAGTTTGGTTAATGCTAATGAAATAAAATAAAATAGGATGAATATATAATAGTTTAAAAACAAATTTGGGCTATATATTTGCACATTACGGGGGGGGGGGTGTAAAGCATTGCATATAGTAAATACGTAACCTAGCCTAAGCTTGGTACCTCCCCCCCCTAAAATCCAAAAAAGCACTGTTTAATATCGTATACGCAATGAAAACCTTGCTATCATTTCCTGCTCTACAACAGTTAAGACGTCACAAAACGGGTTTTATCATTGTCAGTCTATAGTGATTAAGCCAAGAGGCCCATAAAATGGGATTGTACCGTAAATACATACCGGTATCATTATTTTCAATGAAATTCGTTCTACTCTCACTCTAAACGAAAGTTGTAATATTTACAGTTTAATAGTGCGGCAGGGAGCGGCAGAATCTACACTTGCCCTCCCCCCGCCCCGAGAAAAAAAACTAGCTCTGCAAATAGTGTATTTCTTTTTTTTGTATTTTAATTTTGTGTTATAAGATAATTTGGTACTTATTAAGAATCCAGTTGTCACGCGAGAAAGACTGCATCGAGAAAGACAGAGATGCTTGATTAAAAACAGGTTTTCTCTGCCTTTGAGGTGTTGTTCACTCCATGACAAAGATTTAAACTTTAGTTTTTTGGAGTTGAAGGGGCAAATAGAGGTACCTAGGCTAGGTTACGTATTTAATATATGCTATGCTTTACCCCCCCCCCCCCCTAATGTGCAAATATGTAGCCCCAATTTGTTTCTGAACTATTATATTTTCATCCTATTTTGTTTTATTTCATTAGCATTAACGAAACTTCACTTCTCGCGTGACTACTGGATTCTTAATAAGTACCGATAAATTTCCTCCATTAGGAATATAGGAAACACTACCTTCTTCTATTCCATTTCCACCAACTAGCCACTGCTTACTAGCTTCATACAAATTAGTTAACATAACATCCATTCAAACTTTAGGGATGCAACAATCCGAATACAAGAAGCTCCAGAAAGAAACTGATTTAAATATAAACTGATTCCGCGCATGTCAAGTTATAATTTGTTCCTTATTTCCTTCAACAAGAAGCCACGGCTTCCACGTCCTGTCAAAATGACGTTTCGGAATTAAATCGGGTGCATTTGCTGAAGGGGTGGGAACCCCTTCAGCAAATTGTTTTTCACGATAAGGGATAAATTATGAATTATTCAACTAATTAAAAACATATTTATTTTAAGCTTGCACTGCTGGAAGAAATTTATGAATATGTATATTATTATATAACATATATTTAAAACTGATACCCGTAAAAGTTCATGTCAAACTTATCGAATTTAATCGAGATAGTCCTATATTAGAGAGATTTTGCACAACGTACGCGCACTACTTTACGTACGTAAACTACTATGCAGATACATTTTATTTAATATTTAATATTAAGAGATGACCCCGCAAAAGAAAAACAAATCGGGCCCCGCAACTATTCGATCCGGGCCTGGATAGACTTAGGACAGAAATCAGATAGAAAAATTGCCATTTTATTCCCCCTATAATTTTCTTCTCAAATATAATAATCACTGCCATCGAAATCACCTCCCCCCCCCCCCTCGAACGGGTTATATATAGCTGTACGCTGTATACAAGAGTTTGCGAATTTGTGGGTGTGCCTTATTTTTTTCTTAACTTTCTTTAACAGTTGGTTTATAACAAGGGCGGATCCAGGATTTTTTTTTCGGGGGAGGGGGGGTACTAATTTTTTACTTTTTCGGGGGGGGGGTTACTAATTTTTGACTCCGTTTTCGACTAATTATACTGATTTTTACCTAGGTTTTACTAATTTTCGACTTATTTTCGACTCGGTCAAAAATTTCGGGGGGGGGGTTCATACCAGGTAAACCCCCCTGGATACGGCCTTGATTTATAATGACAAATAAAGCTGGTTTGTAAAAAGGAAAAACAGTATTTGTGTCTTATAGCCACCACGCTCAAATTCCGTCGAAAAGTGAAGTTTGGTTCAGGCTATTGGAATAAAACAAAATATGATGAAAATATAATACTTTATCAACAAAATTATGTAAACTTCAACAAAGAATTATGGGAAGGGGGCCGCCCAGACCGTATTATATTAAATACTTAACCTAAACTAAACTAACCTAACAAAAATACCAACTAAATATTTAATTAAAATGTAGCTACAATGTAGTTTCCCACCGAGCTGAAGCTAATATTGTCTGGTATAAAGACCATGAAAACCGGTTATTATCTCATTTTCGCGATACAAGATCTTGAGTATGGTGGCTATAAGACAAAAGTACCGGGCAAACTCGCCCCGCGTTCATTGCAATTGATTTTGTTTAATTTTTTGCATTCAAAAGGCAGTTGCAATTTTTGAAGTGCGTTCAAAAGTGCCTATTAAAACCTATTGAATTAATTATTTGCATAATGTATTCCAAAGCTCAATCAGCTCCAATTCGTTCTTTTCTATATAGAAAATACGGTACTTGTGCATTATATGTCACCCACCGACTATAGACTGTACAAGCAAACCAGACAGGTAACCAGACAGACGGGTATTTGCTATATAAATGGACCGCAAAGCGTGATTTCTTATTGGGTTTACAATATTTAAACAATTGTTTTTTGGGGTCTAGGGGGGGGAAGGTAACGAGGTTATGTATTTAATATGAGCTTTGCTTTACCCCCCCCCCCCTAATGGGCGAATATATAGCCTAAATTTGTATCTGAACTATTATGCATTCATCCTATTTTAGTTCATTTCTATTAGCATTGGCCAAACTTGACTTCTTTCGTGGGTTCCGTATAATGCACAAGTACCGAAAATACTTAGTGTATTTGCCAATTAGTATAACCTAGCGACATTTTTGTCTAGTTTAAAAAGTTTAAGGGTCCGCAAGTTTTTTTTTTTTTTTTTTGCAAGGAATTCATTTTAGTGCTCAAACTACGCTTAACAGAGCACAATGATTATGATTATTCTGTAAGTTATTGTATTTAATTGCAATTATATATTGTAAACAAGGGGGTTAAATAGACCCTAGGGTCAAATCTTGCCCGTTAGGGGGATTTGAACGGAACTGTGACGCCAATGATCATTACGTTTGGCGAGAACTCTGGATGTGGCATCGAGTGTTATATATCGATTTTGATATAATTCTGTTATGTACCGCAAATTTACCGGCTATAGTAGACAACTAAAAAAACAAAACAAATGAAACTAACAGAAGAACGGACGAGAAACCTAAGAAAACATGCGTGTTATGAATACCTGTCTTTTCCACGTGCATGTTAACAATCCTTTTAGAGTTTAGCCTGCGTTTAGCCAGACTCGGTATTAGTAATCTGACGACTTTCCACGGAGTGTTTTCTTCTGATATCTCTCTTTGCTATAGACAGAGGTTTGAATGATTGCCAGTTTTTTTTAAAGAAACTTGTTCTTTTTAAGACTGACGAAACAACAATATTGCCGGAACTGAATTAAGAGGGGGTCACTAGCGGTACCAATTCAAGAAAATTTGGGGAGGGGGTGTATACCTCAATGTTTAGAGATGAAAAGATTGTTGTATTTTAAATGTGAATCCAAAAAAGGCAATTTTCAATGGGAAAACCCCAAAAAGTATTTTTCAAAATTTAGGCAGGGGTGCAACAATCTGGGGAGGTACAGTAACCTCTTCTAAACCACAATTGACGTCAGTTGGGGTCAAGCTTTCCTTTGGAGGAAGCAGTATTGCCGATTAGGGAGGGGGAGGTGTTTGTTCCCACTAGATTTTGATACATACCCTTTTTCACCCATCCGCTCATTGTACGGTATTTTCATTATAAAGTGCCTATTATCGGGTATTTTCATTGACAAAAATCCGAAAAAACAATAAAATTGCCACTTCCTTTTTGAAAAATGCACTTCCTCGCTCCAAGGCTGTATCCAGAGGGTTTAGGGTGTTTGAACCCCCCCCCCCCCCCTCGAAATTTTTGTCTATCTCGTAAAAACATAACAAATATGCACATAAGCAAATTTTTCATGTGTTTTCTTATGTTTTTTGTACCTTCCCACACAAACACAATCCTGGATACGACCAAGCCCCCTTTCCTATACTTTTGTGAATTGATGATATCGGGAGGGAAGGTAAAATTAGGGGATAGCTCTTTTTAAACATATACGCAGTGGGAAGATATGGGTAATCCTTAAAATCCCACTACTTTCCCCTTTGTCACACCAAGCATTAGTTTCTTTAAGTTTTGAACAACCCTCCAAAATACCACAAAACTTAATTTTTAGGGGAACGTGAGCTATTTAAACTACACTTAAAAAAGTTAATGCTCAAAAGTTTCTGCTAAAAGTAAAAAGAATAAATCGAAAAAATTTACTAACATTGCAATTACATAAGAAATGGTTGAAAGTGATACTAAAAATTAGAAATCTTGGCAATTTGAAATTAGATAATGGTCCCCTGGATTATTTTGACAATGGAAAAGCGAACTTGCTGTTGTAGAAATGAGAAATGTCCACTTTATGGTCAAAATGTTTGTTTTAGTGCCTTGTTTTTCTACTAGATCGGCCTGCGTTTAGCCAGACTCGGTATTAGTAATCTGACGACTTTCCACGGAGTGTTTTCTTCTGATCTGATATCTCTCTTTGCTATAGACAGAGGTTTGAATGATTGCCAGTTTTTAAAGAAACTTGTTCTTTTTGAGACTGACGAAACAACAATATTGCCGGAACTGAATTAAGAGGGGGTCACTAGCGGTACCAATTCAAGAAAATTTGGGAGGGGTACAGTACCCCTCCCCAAATTTTCAATGTTTAGAGATGAAAAGATTGTTGTATTTTCAATGTGAATCCAAAAAAGGCAATTTTCAATGGGAAAACCCCAAAAAGTATTTTTGTTGAACAATAGCCTTGTTTTTTTACTGGATCGGGTTTTATTGGCCGTATTCTTGTTCAGTGAATTAATTCTTATCTAGATCCCCCTTTCCTCGGTACCGGTAGCGTCAATCGGACAGGGTGAGGGAGGGGACATCTTCCCCCTCCTCTGCTTTTGAAAATGTCCTTTCTGAATTTTCATTGAAAAATACATTTTTAGGTATCTTAACTAAAATAATTAGAAAACAGTAAAAATTCCACCCTCTAGATTTTGAAAAAAAAACTATCCCCTCCAAATTTGACAACATTACTGCTCCTGACAACACAACTTTCATTATTTAATATAGTAACTAGCGAATCTTGTCTGTCTTTCTGTAACTCGATGTAGTCAAGCTATTAAAATAGATCCAAGGCTTCTCAATTGTACTTTCGAATCAAGGGTACTAAAATTAGATGAAATATTAGTTCATTTTGTCAGGTCACGTTATTTTCAGGTAATTTTACCCCTGGAAACGACATAAATAAATGTGGGAGAGAAAAATGAAATATATTTTTAAGAACTAGGGGCAATATTTCTTCTTTTTTTTCAATTAAATCAAAAAAAAGTATCTTTCATGAAAATAACAAAGAAAGGGTATTTTCAAAATTTAAGAGGATTTAGAGGAAGATTCCCCCCTTTACCTCCAATTGACGCTGCTAAAAAAATTTGATACTACAGCCTCAATGTCAATGGATTTTGGCACACTTACTTGGTTTTTTACACTCACGTCAAAAAGCGTAGGTTTGTCTTTTTGTATGGCTTTTGTTCGATAAGATCGGTTTGCTAGTTAATTTATATTAACCAGAAATCGAATTTATTTAAGCCATCTTTGGTCCACTAAAATTGAACTGTTTTGTTGTTATCTACTTTGAGAAGTGTCACATCCCAATTTTCTTTTGGGAGGGGGGCACAATGGATTTCACCGACTGCCTGGTCGTTTTTACAGACTGATTTGGGTAATAATGCTATTAAAATTGCTTCATTTTTGTTACTTACTCTCTAAGACTGATTCTTTTTCATAATTCACGTCAAACATTTTTATCAGTCCATTTACACTAAAAGAAAAACGAAAAAAGAAAAAAATGAGCCTGTAAAATAGAGGGACTTCGCGCCAGTATTTTATCAGCTGGAGCAAATCTTATTGACAAGTGCAATTAATTCGAACCGTGAGTCGTAGATTATCAAAAACGGGGTCATTCGAGCGAAAATTGAAATTCATGGTCCTTCATTTCAGCAGCATAAGAGATCACACAACTCATAATTACAGCATGCTTGCTGAGGGGGTGAAAGCTACCCTCTAATTGCGGAAACGACAATTTATTTATGAAAGACTTTTGCAATTTTGTAGGTATAACAATCTAGTTATAACCATCTAGTTACATAACAATCTAGTTATAACCAATACGGTGTTTGGTTATAAAATGGCTCATAAGTTAACATGGTATTCACGTGATGGTAAGACAGCAAACCTTATTGATTATGTTATAGTAAACCGAGGACTGGCAGGATCAATTCAAGATACTAGGGTATATAGGGGTGCTGTTATTGATGTTAAAAGTAAAGATCAGCATCTAGTAGTGTCAAGAGTTAATTTAAAGCTGAAATATCGGAAGGGTAACTACCTCCCGGGAAGCTATGATGTTGGTAGACTCCAGAATGCCGTAGACAAAGTTTTAAGAGAAGAGCAGTGCGGTTTTAAAAAAGGAAGAGGATGTGTCGACCAAATTTTAACTCTTAGGCTAATAATTGAGAAGTGCCTGAATTTTCAGACACCTTTGGTCCTCAGTTTTATAGATTATGAGCAAGCGTTCGATTCTGTTGATAGAAGAGCTTTAGTAAAGGTTTTATCCTTGTATGGTATACCCGACAAATACATTAAAGTGATTATTGCTATGTACGAGAATAACACTGCTGCGGTTAAGATAGGATATGAGGCTAGCAGCTGGTTTTGTATTAAATCAGGAGTTAAGCAGGGTTGTGTTCTATCCCCCTTTGTATGGATTATTTTGATGGACTTTTTTTAAGGAGCACAGGAAAGGCAATGGGAGACCACGGAATGAAATGGAGAGGAAAAAGTCTCCTGGACTTGGATTATGCTGATGATTTAAGCATCCTAGATGAAAGTGTGAGCAAAATGAATGAAGTTTTAGAGGTTTTGCGAGTTCAGGGTGCTAAAATTGGTTTGAAAAATTAATGTTAGGAAGACTAAGTCACTAAGGCTAGAAAAAACTGAAGATTAAAAGGTGAGACTGGGTAATGAAAAGATTGATCAGGTGGGCAGCTTCACTTACCTTGGTAGTATTATTAGTAAAGATGGTGGGAGCAGTGAAGATGTTAAAAGTAGAATAGCCAAGGCTCAGGGTGTTTTTTCACAGTTAAAAAAAAGTCTGGAAGAATAGGAAGATAAGTCTGCAAACCACGATTAGAATATTAGAAGCTACAGTGATGACAGTGTTCAAATATGGCTTTGAAGCATGGACGCTCCGAAAAGCGGATGAAGATTTGCTAGATGTTTTTCAGAGAAATTGCTAAAGGATTGTTCTGGGAACCCGACTGACTGACCGTATTTCAAACAATAGGCTATACGAAAAATGTGGCTCAATACCGCTCTCTAGGGCTATAATGAAAGAAAGGTTGAGGTGGCTAGGGCACGTTGTGCGGATGAAGGATGACATATTGCCGAAAATTGTTCTTTTCGGCCAACCATCTACGGTTAAACGGAAAGCAGGTCGTCCTCGTCTGGGGTGGGAGGACGTCATAAAGAAAGATTTAAAGGAAATGGGAACTTCGTGGGCGGGTGTAAAAAGGGAGGCTTTGAATAGATTGGGGTGGAGAAGAAGCGTGCATAGCTGTGTTGGCCTCAGGCGGCTTGGTGCTGTGGTGAGTTGTTAGTAGTAGTACTAGTATTTATGAAAGATCTATGACATTTTGAAAATGGATATTCTACATAGGCCTCTTATCTCGCAGTATCGTTAAGAACAATTAAGACCTTATTGGAAAGAGAAGGGGTTTGACGGGGTAGTATTCCACTTCATATTTAGGGTAACTATGAATATAGTACTTAACCAAAGAGAAATTGGATTATAAAAACACGTTTTTTCAAATGAGCATTAACAGTGACATTAAAACTTAAAGTGAACAGAAATTATAAAGTATATAAGAGGGGTTGCTTACCCTTCAACCCTCCATTCTTGTCGCTAAGCCTTTACATCCTTCCTAATACTTGAAGGACAAATGCTCTAAGACAAGGGCGGTAGAAATAGGAAACAAAGTATTTTCCAATAATGGAAAGACTTATTGAAACGCTTGAAAAATCAAATTTTCCAAACACATATTCTGAATGGTCCAAGGAGGGGGGGGGGGGCTGAGGAGAGTATTTTATTGGTTCACTCTTTATTTGGTTTTGATTGGCTAATTTCTTACCCTCTACTAGTGGTTGGCGGCAGATTTTGTCTTACTTACAAATTATTTCAGCTAACTTTTGACTAGATAAGCTTGTGCTACCTTTGGCACATTATATCCAAGAAAGTTAAGGTTATGCACAAGCCATACCATTGTTACGACTGTTAATAAAAGAAGATCAAGGCTTACGAACGATATGTGTTTTTTCTTAATCTTAACGTCAACGTCGTACTCAAGGAGAGAATAATTGAAATGGCAAGGAATTAGTTTCAGAATCTGTATTAGTTTCAGGTTTTTTTTATCGAATATTGTCTACTAATGCTAAGCCTTTGCTTATTTTTCCAGACCAATCATAAAGACCAGAAAATAACTATTCCGTGCTACGATATTTCCTAATTTCAAAAAATTTTGCCTTAAATATTCACTCTGAGGTGGTCATAGCTCAACTCGCCACATCACACACGGCTACAACATTGGTGCTGAAGTTGTCATGTGTAATTTGATATTATCCACAGGTGTGACTATAGTGTGGCTCAGACATCAATCAGGTGAGTTAGAGCGGTCAGATAAGTCGGTTAAAATCCAATCCTGGTCATTTAGACAGTAATTGCAATCACATAGAAAATAGATAGCGTTGATGTAGGATATAATGAGTTTTGGACTTCGACATTAAAGGCTGTGGAGAAAAAACTAGATAGGCTTATCAAATAAAATTTCAGCAAAATAATCCGTTTATCAAACTAAGAAAAATTCATATTGCAAAAAGAAAAAAAGCAGGAAAGGGGAAAAAGATTAAATGCTAAATAAAAAATCGAGAAGTTAGAAGCTCAAGGAAGCAAAACAAGCCAGAAAATAAAATCGAGTGGATATCCATATTTGGAGACTAAACAAAAAGTTTGAATAAAAGAAAAAGAAAATCAAACGAAAAGATATATTTCCGGAATTTCTTATAAAAAAAAGAACTTTCATTAATTGCTTCAATGATTTTTCAAATATTTCTTATCAATCTACCCTATGAAAAATGTCTTCTTTGGCCCCTAATAATGCTCAAAATGGCATTTAAAGTTAATATACACGCAGTCAGTCTCGTCATTAACAAACCGATTTGAAAACAATATTCCATGAATTAATTATTTACCTAAGAATACTCGTGTTTTTATAAATAAGCAATCAAGTATTTAATTTATTATTTAAACAGCAAGGGTCACAAAACACAAGGGAAAAAAATATACACCAGAGACAACAAGAAAGCCAAAACAAAATCGAACCTCAATTTTCCCTTGGGATTTTCCTATTACTGGAAGGATACGTCAAACTTAAAACCAGTATTGCCACCTCTGTAAACACGCGAATGGAACCAAAGAACAATGTCTCCGGTGCTTTTTATGACTGAATCTGGTCGATAGTCGCTTGCACACTTTCTTGAATCGTCTGCTAAATAAAGACTGTCCGTCCTCACCTCTAGCCATTCATAAAAGCATGAGCCATCCTTGTACTTTTTGAACATATCAAATGCAGTGAATTTAACCTTTGCTACTTTAGCTGACGCTGGCTTTTGAATCCACCAAAAACAGTCAGCCTGAGCTGTTCTTGCAGGCCAAGATGCCTTAAACTCAGGCACAGTGATGCCACCGATTGCTTCTGTGATATTCCCCCCGCATTTGTAAAATGTATACTCAGTTAAATCATAGTGAGGGAGGAAAGGTGCAGTGACAGTCTCACATGATTTGCCCTTTGTCCCGAGTGGGCAGACACATTTGCAGTTTTTGTCAAGATATCCGTGGTTGGTACATGATAGGGGATCTGAGCATCGTTGGGACCAGATTGAAGAGCACTTGAAGGCGCGGTTTACAAGAAGAGAATCATAGTGAGATACTGCATTGTTTCTAGAAAGAATTATTTGTTTTATAGGGTCTATTGGGAGGACTGTAGGCGATTTGTAATCAGTGCCAAACGCATTCCAATGATAATGCATCACTGATGAATAGCAATAGGGGGTTTCTAGCGTGGTAAAATACCACGGGTTGATTCCAAAATTTCCTTCATATCCTCTGGCAATATTGCCCTTAAAAACTCTTAGGTGCTTATCCCTATCTACTCGATTATGTTCATGGCTTAAGCCTATAGCGTGACCAATCTCGTGTGCAATAACATTAGGATCATAACATCCCTCTCCAAGGTTTAGAGGCTGCCCGGAACCTCCGGCATAAATATTTCCGAGGTATGAATTACATACACCTGCAGTGGCTGGTCTCTGAATTCTTAAATAATATTTTAAGTTGTACTTTGCATTATCAATGAAGCGGATACAAGTATTTTCCCATTGCTGAATTCCTTTCAGAACACTATCCACATCAGAAGATAAAATACTCGAGTCAATTTGGTAGGGTATGACAGGGTTTCCTGCAGAATCTCTATACCATTGATTGTAGGGATGTTTTAAATAGGCACGTTGTAAATATACCCAGTTTTTATACGATTCTTGCGTAAATAGCATATCATCCATTATTATGGTGAAATTTTCGTCTTCACTGTAGCTAGTGTCAACGTCTCTGAATAAAGTAAAGTTTTCTCCTCCATTATAATTGTCCAGATCATTGTTCATTAATATGGTAAAGTTTTTATATTCACTTTCGGGGTTAGAATCATCAGCCAAAACTAGAAAGTCAATTTTCGATTTTTCCACATCTGCTTCAATTTTTTTCAAACGGAAAATTTCTGAGGATAGGCCAAGTCCAGTCCTTGATGATGAAGAAGAATCCGTTGCATTGTTCTCAATGTGTTCCAGGCTTGGGATCTAAAAGAAATTTCTGTTGCATAACAAAATTTAGGCCAATTTATGAGACTGCAGGTAAGTCTTAAAAAGTAAAATAGTTATTAAAAGAAGTCCCATAACAACTATTATTGATTTTTTGTTCCGCTTCAGGTTCAATCTTTGTCTACCACTTTCCTTATCCTTTTAATCGTTATTTCAAGTGAATTACTTATGATAAATATCATAAAAGTCACTCGTTGCGATTAATCACGTGACAATACCAAGCATGCGGAAATATTTTAACGGATTTATCTCCTGTGAAATTACCTATTTTCATTTTTTACTAGCACCAAAAGAAAAAATAACTATATCGTTTTATTTCAAAAACTTTCTCTGCGACTGGTCTATTTGCCCTGGATAGACTTTCATATTTCCAAGTTATTTCGCAATATTTTTTTTTTACTTTATTCAGATCTTTAATAATTGCTTTTTAGCCACAATAATTTTTTCAAAAACTTCAGATAAGAACGGAACCATTGTTAAGCTATCCAGTATGCTGTGTGGCCGAGATTACTCATGACTGTTGCTGACAATGGGCCAATTCTCCTCTCAAAAAGTTTTGCGATTCAGATTTACTGCCCCTTTTCAGATAACTTTTGAGTTTTCAGTTTACCATCTGATTGAATGTTTCCGGTACATAAAATTCTAACAAATCTGTCTTCTTCTAGATAGAGGGGCTTTCGTTATTTTAAAAAACTGTTGGGATAGATAGGTAAATGATATTTTGTGTTTTCAAGGTCTCATTTCTACTCAATACCAATTTTTAAGGCTTAAAATATTGCCCTGAAAATAGGTACTATGCCTGTCTTAACGTAATGAAGGTATGATTTAAGAAAATTTGCTGGCTTAAAACTGACCAGGGCTTACACTTTAAGAAAAATTGCACTTTTTACAGGTAGGTCGGCTTTTTCAGGGTTGCTTATTTAGCCGTGCACGCCGAGTGGTTAGTGCTATGGCCTTGAAATCCTGAGGTCAGGGGTTTGAGTCCTGGCTTCAATGGTTATTCAGTTTGGAATGGGGATCAATCGTACAACCCTATAAGCACAGCCAAAGTCAACCCAGTCCTAAATGGGTACCTGGAGAAATCTGAAGGGAAAACACGGGAAGCGTCGGCTCCAATAACGCATTGTACTCCCGGTCAAAGGTGTGAAAAAGGAAATAAGTACCTGCGCAACGCAGACCATTGGTCAGCATGTGAAAAAATTTATTTTATTATATTTTAGCTGCTCGTTTTTAATATGCATGTTCAAGGTGATATGGTGTGAAACAGCAAATATTTGTGTAAAATGGATCGATTCAAAATTGGCAATTTTCATGTGCTCAAAGTTCACTGAGTTTCAGAAACTCTTCAGATGAGTGGCAGGAACAAAGAAACAGAAAGGAGATGGTACAGTCTAGGAGACTGACTATGTGCTGAGGAGTATCTTGTTTAGCACATCGCAATATTTTGCTGCAAAACTTGAGGGTATTATATAGTAACATAAAGGGTTTCAACAACTCCATCAACTATATCATGAAGGATTATTGTTATTAAATAAAAAAAACAAGTTTTTTTTAACTGAAAGTAAGGAGCGACATTAAAACTTAAAACGAACAGAAATTATTCCGTATATGAAAGTGGCTGTCCCCTCCTCACCGCCTCGCTCTTTACGCTAATGTTTTTCATTGTTTAAAAAAAATAGAGTTGTGAGAAAGTCAAACTTTAGCGTAAAGAGTGAGGCGTTGAGGAGGGGACAGCCTCTTTCATATACGGAATAATTTCTGTTCTTTTTAAGTTTTAACGTCGCTTCTTACTTTAAGTTTAAAAAACTTGTTTTTTTTAATTTAATTTTTGAACGTTTTTTAATAAATGCAGGTTTTGATCTTGACTCACCGTACATGAATAATTAAAACAAAATTTTAATATTAATTTACTTTTATTTGGTTAAATGGCTTTCTCGAAACTTGTTTCATTTTATTTACGAGCGTTTTTATTAGTAATAAATATACGTAACTTACGAATGAACTTACGTAACGAACTTCTATATTTATATATTTTTGATACATACATTAGGGGGTTCACCCACTAGTCAATACCTTGCTCTTCCAGTGAAAGTTCTAATTCCGTTCCAATTCTTCAAAAATTACCGATTAATAACAAAGGATATTATTTGTAAAAGATAGCTCTTCTTAAAACACTAGAAAATCTCTGGCTTAATGATTGAGGCATTGATATTCGATGAATCCTAACAATATATGTAATATTTTTTGTTCGTTTAAAGTTTGATGTTGCTGCTGTTGCAGTTGAAAAACTTGTTTTTTATATTTAATTTCTGATCTTTTTTTAAATAGTGCTGGGAAGTCCGGCGTCCCCTTCATAGCAATGTCCCTTCCCCCATGAAAACTTACTTCATGGAAAGATCCTCCTACATAACCCTCTACCCCAGGCACGTACGCAGGAATTTGTTTCTGGGGGGGGGGCAATTTTTTTCGGGGGGGGGGGGCAAATCCTTCAAACCCATTATTCTGTGAGAAAAATCAGAAAATTATGGGAAAATGAAAAAAATCGTGAGATATCGGGGGGGGGGGGCCTCGGGCCCGGAGGACCCCCTGCGTACGTCCCTGCCCGACCCCCCCCCACTACCAGGAAAAATCTCCCCTGAAAACGTCTGTACTGTATACTTCCCAATAACCAATACTATATGTTAACATTGGGTAAAGTTCATAACTTTCAGCCCTCCTCCCGGGAACTTCGGGGGATTCAGTCATTCTAAAAGACATAATTATAGTATTTTCGAACATGCTGAACAAAATGGCTATCTCAAAATTTTGATCTGGTGACTTTGGGGAAACAATGAGCGTGGGAGGGGGCCTAGTTGCCCTCCATTTTTTTTTTGGTCACTTATAAAGGGCACTAGAACTTTTAATTTACATTCCAATGAGCCCTCCCACGATATTCTAGGACCACTGTGTCGATATGATCACCCCTGGAAAAAAAATAAAATAAACACGCATCCGTGATCTTTCTTCTCGCAAAAAATTCAAAATTCCACATTTTTGTAGATAGGAGCTTGAAACCTCTACAGTAGGGTTATCTGATACGCGGAATATGATGGTGTGATTTTCATTCAGGTTCTATATTTTTTAGGGGGTCTTTCCCCCTTTTTTCGAAAATCAGCCAAATTTTCTCAGGTGCGTAACTTTTTATAGTTAAAATTAAACTTGATGAAACTTATATATTTGAAATCAGAATAAAAATCTGATTCTTTTGATGTTTCTACTGGTACCAAAATTCCGTTTTTTAGAGTTTCGGTTACCATTGAGCCGGGTCGCTCCTTACTTACAGTTCGTTACCACGAACTGTTTGATCAGACGTCCTCCTTTTGGAGGACAGGTGCTCATTTTTAACTTCTGTCCTCCTGTATTCCCTTCTTTTCAAATGGATTTAGATTTCCCTCCTTTTTGCGTTTCACAAGTATGATACACTTTCACAACCATTATCCCCCAACATAGCGCTAAATAGTAATAAAAATTTACTGTTATAAATGAGATGCTTAGTATTTTAATCATTGGAACAAGGCTTTTTTTTTATTATTGAGAAATTGAACCTATGGAGAGTAAAGATAAACTACACCTAAGCCTCCCATTGGCAACACTGAAATAATTTGTCAGAATGTTTTTAGCTCCATCTCAAATAAATAATTCTTTTGTCAAGTTTTTTTCTGCTCATATTTCTGAAAGGTTATAAAACATTGTCAAGGGTGATTTCCATCAACATTTAAGGCAATTGCTTTTAATTTTATTTTGAAAACATAAATTAGCTGCCAAATCTTCAAGGTAATCAGATGTTTTCATTCTTTTTTAAAGGTATTTCGAAATAAAACCGCGCCATATATGTTTAATATGACCTACTAGAAATGCCGAAATACCAAATGTCCTCCTTTCTTCAGGACAAATACGAAATATACTCCTTTTTTTAAACATATGTCCTCCTTTTAGTATTTTTGGATGGCAACCACCTCTTGGACTCTGCTCTCTAGCTGCGTTTTTTTGTGAGGCCCACCATAAATTTGGGCCCAGATTAACTTACTGATTCTCTCTTCCAAGCCTGGATAATCATTTTGTATTAGAAATATGGTGCTCCCGTGCAATATTTTAACGAAACCACGTTCGAACACAGAACCATAACTAATGATATCACCTGTTAACATTGAAAAACAGATTGAAAAATGCAAATTTAGCTGTGAAAATAGTTTATTTCCAATTTCCATCCAGAATTTCCACTCATGCAGTTGCTCAAATCAGCTTCATCATACGTGCTATGAATTTAGCTTCAAACTTCATGTAACTAAATATATTGTTTCAGTTGCATCGTTTGCTGACATTTTAAAGTTGGCAAAGAATGGTATGTTTCTCCTTGGAAACTAGGGGGGCTGCTTTGACTGCTAAGCTGCAACGACTCACCGACAGATTCTTCAGAGAAAATTACAATTTCTTAATGTTAGTTTGCAGCCCATAAAATTAAATTAAATGTATTGCAATCAATCAACTCAAACTTAGTGGTAATTTAGTGCAGCTGGATGTGAAGTGCTGGCTTTCAGTGTAAATTTGTATTATTTTTCTTGCTAAAACTTTTGTGTATTACAAGTATTATTATGAGCAATGAAGTTACATGAAAAGGTAATGTTTGCTATTAAAAATTTGTTATTCAGTCGTCATACCTAAGCGGTACATATGACTTTTGAGGTACTTATGATAGTACCTTTTGAGGTTCTAAGGTATTGAGGAAATGATTTTGAGGTACTGAATGCAAAAACTTATGGAAGAAAATAAATGATTGCTATTATACCATAGCTGTTACTCTACCGTCCAAATATATGTTTGCATTACTTCTGTTAAACCTACTTGTTAATTTTTTCTATCTTACTATTTGTAGTTAAAAATGGTGGTAATTATCCAACCACATGATTATATCCAAAGATTATTTTAGAATGGTCCGGGACAAAGGGATGTTTTAAGGGTTGGATTTAGTATGACATGCAAAAAGAAGAAGGAGTATTTAGGGTAAAAATGAAATTTAAATCAACAGTAACTTAACACCTCAAAGCTTAAGAATAGCTACCAACTAGAGTAAAGATGTGAATAAAAAAAACTTCCTCCCAAGGTAAGAATATAGGATGAGGGCCGTGAGACTCCAAGTATCAAAATTACTGTGTTTATCTGTTGTAGTTTTTGCATTTTTTTTCAGGCTTGTATCTGGCCCCAATTTTTGGGGGAGGAGGGGAAACTCATCCATTAAGAAAAAAGGCTTTTAATCATTTTAGGCCGGTGTTCAGGCCATAGTTTTGAGAGACATATTCATTTTTCTGTTTTTCATTTGCATTTGGGCCTCTCTTGCCACAAGGAAGTAAGGATACAAGTTTCAGGCCCAACAAAAACAAAGACTTTCTAAGCCCTTTTATGGCTCCATTTTCTGAGAGCCTATACACCCTAACTAAATTTCTTTTGTAAATTAGGGTTCCTTGGCCCAGAGATTTATCGCTCTAACTTTGGAACTGATCAGAGACAAACAAAATTATCGCCAAATGTTTGAGCCCCCTCCCACCTCCCACCTACAAACCAAAACATGAGGTCCTCTAGGTGCAAGGACCAAACCTTTTTTTCACTATAAAACAAATATATAAGCAATAGAACTGTTGCATAATTTAAGGCCGTTGCCCCTGGAAGTGCGTGAGTCATTTCATCCCCGGAGCAGGGGAGTCCTGAGGCTCATTTTATTGGGGGGGGGGGGGCGATCTTTGTAAATTTTACCAAATTGCAACCTGATTTATGCCGAATTTTCTGCAGAAGTAAAGAATTTTGCTAAATTTCGGCCGATTTTGCAAAATTTTACCGAATTGCTACCTGATTTATGCCAAATTTTCAGCAGAAATCAAGAGTTTTGCTAAATTTCGGCCGATTTTGCAAAGTTTCTGCCAAATTTTTCGCCTTCGCCGAAAATTTTTTCGAATTCTAAAAAAGTTAGCCCCCCCCTCGGGACGCCCCTGCCCCGGAGACATACTTATTGGAACTTTCTGAATATCCATAGAAAAGAGCTATCTAGATTCTTTAATCCAAAATCATGGGGGGTTACGGGGGTACCCGAGGACAAAAAATGGCATGGGTGCGGTGACTAAGCAAGGTTTTATGATAAGTGCTGCTACGCTTCAAACACTCTAAAAAGTTTTAGACTATTCATTAAGATTTTTTCATCAAGGAATTCTCCATAAAAGCGTTTAAAACGTAAATATTTTTAAATCAAGCTTATCAAAATATATATATTATTGTCATAGCCAAGAAATAGGTTTGCTGATTATTTTAAAAGCAATAAGCTAAGTTAGAAATTCTTTACACCTAAGTTCAGATTTGTAGAGGGAAGGCAGTTACCTTACTTTTAACGTAGATGAATTTCTGTTCTTAAGGTCAGCGAATTTCACATTCTCTTTTTTAATATCTTCTTTCTTTTAAGTTTCTTCGCTATTTCCAAGGAGGCCAAACAGATTGCGGTTTTATTTATTGCGCAACAGGTGTGTTAGTGGGAGGTGGAGGGGCTAGTATTTTATTTTCAAAATAGGGCTTTTTGACGAGGAAGTATCAACATCTTTCCCCACGTTAACCCTGACTCTAGGATATGAAAAAATTAATTTTATGAACAGTTGTCTCCCCCCCCCCAGAAACAAAAAAGATTACGTGAGAAGTATGAACAAGTGAATCTTCCTGGACTAAAAGTTTAACATAAAAAGCCATGCTAATTTTGTAGTATTTTTTTTTGTAAATCATTTTACACACTAATTTTGTAAGTATGAACACCTAAATCTTCCTGGACTACAAGTTTAAGATAAAAGCCATAATAATTTTACTCCACAACTTTAGTGCAAGGGGGAATTCCAGCCACGGCTTTCACCCCCCCCCCTCCCTTCAGGGAAACCCTTTGATATTAAAGCTTGAAACGTGAAAAAAAAAGATTTGGCAAAATTGTCTTCTGAAAGTCATGCGCACTTTTAAGACTCGTTGTGAGCGAAATGAACAATTTGTTCAGACTGTGTGTTTATATCGAGTCTAAATAATTTCTAGTCAGACGAACACATGAACACCAATCTTAAGGGCAGACGATGAATATTGGGACGGGGGGAGATTTGAGACAGGGGGAGATTTATGATAAGTAAGATTTGAAATCCTAGACACAGAGCTAAAGAGCGTGTCCAAAAGCTCCATGTTTTTGTTTTATTCTGGAGACGTTGGTGGATTTTCGTTGAATTTTAATTCGGACTAGGATAAATTGTTGGGTAAAATGACCGATTTAGCTAAGGAAAAATCCCGTGAAAATGCAGGATTTCAGTCTTTTTGGAAGAATATTAAGTATTCGGTAAACTTATGACTTAATATTTGTTTAGCTGTTGAATTACAGCAGGAATGTATAAGAAAATGGTCAATCGTATTGTTTTCAATTTTGTTTTTTACTTTAAGTGACATTGGGACACTTTAGGGCTTGAAAGGGCCACTTTAGAACTGGATTCTTAGAAAGGTAAATTATAAACTCTAGTACTAGATGGTTAGTCGTAGCATATTGTAACTAAGCCTTGTCAGAAACGGTAAACGTGAACGGGAGCTGTCTGGATACCAATTTCTGGAGCAGAGGCACTATGCATATCTTTAAGCACTCGGCTGAGTGACTGCCTATGGGACTCTAGGCTCCACAAAAATTTTGTTCGATCCCTGTGTTTAGGGGTATAATGGAGAAAGAGTTTTATGATAATAAGCTCATTTTCTACGGATGATGGATATAATTAGTTTTTCGGTAGGAGGAGGCTATGAGGAAAGATTTGAAAGAAATGGAACTTCATTAAATCGAGTAAAAAGTGAAGTAGCAATAAAAAATGCACAATGGAAGAGCTTGCGCAGCCGTATTAGTCTCAGGTGACCTGGTACTCTAAAGTGCTTACCACTAGTTGTAGCTATACAGCAAAGCTTAGGTATATATACAGTCATATACGTTCCTATCTTCTCTATTTAAAGGTTTTGGGACACGTCATGTGTCGCGCCTTTTGCTTGGCTCCTTCTTCACGCGTGTGCAATGACGAATTTTTAGCAAAGGGTGTTCATGCATGCGGTGGGAATGTAGGAGACCTGTAGCTCACTCTGCTGCCCACGTCCATTTGTGGCGCTGTGATATCTCCCATTCCTAAAACGAACTTACATGACTGTATATATGCCTAGGCTGTGCTATACAGGTATGAAATGAAAATTTGATATTGAATATTTTACACCACTATCGCACAAGGCATGTTTTTTTTTACAGGTGATCATAAGACTAATCTCCCCTCACGTTCTGTGTAAGTATGAGTGCAAATTTCCTTTTTTTTGAGCGGACAGGGGCTCGTCTCAGTGAATTTAACTAAAATTTAGTATGCTAAAAGTCAAATTAAAGTTACAATTTTTTTACCCTTTCAGGGTTTTTGTGCTGGAGTTCAGCCTATTCCCAAGGTATGTAGTGGCTCTTGCTCTTCTACCCCGAACTTTTACATATTTGTGTAATTATGCTTATAGGTACATTTCTTGGATTTGATTTGCAAGATAGGATCTATTCAAAAAAACGTAATTATTTTCTCAAATACAATATATCTTGTTAAATGCTTCTCCCCCCGATAATAGAACTCAAAGCCAATTTCTATCGTCCTAAGAAAAAAAATGTCAGTAACAATTGTTTTTCCGCGAGCTAATAGAGATTGGAAACTAGTGAAATAGTTTTGGAAAAAATTGCCAATTGATTTTGTGCATTATCAAACAGTTCGTGGTAACGAAATGTAAGTAAGGAGCGACCCGGCTCAATAGCAACCGAAAATCTAAAAAAAGGACGTTGATTTCAAATATATAAGTTTCATCAAGTTTAGTTTTACCCATAAGAAGTTACGAGCCTGAACAATTTGTGTTATTTTCAAAAAAGGGGGAAACAACCCCTAAAAGCTATAGAATCTTAATGAAAATCAAACCATCAGATTCAGCGTATTAGAAAACCCTACTATAGATGTTTCAAGCTCTTACCTGCAAAAATGTGGAATTTTGTATTTTTTGCCAGAAGAAAGATCACGGATGTGTTTTTCCCTGGGGTGATCGTATCGATCCTGTGGTCCTAAAATATCGTGAGAGGGCTCATTCGAACGGAAATTAAAAGTTTTAGTGCACTTTTTAAGTGACCAAAAAAATTGTAGAGCAACTAGGCCCCCTCCCACGCTAATTTTTTCCCCGAAGTCCCCTGATCAAAATTTTGAGATAGCCAATTTGTCCAGCATAGTCGAAAATCTAATAAATATGTCTTTGAGGATGGATTAATCCCCCACAGTTCCCGGGGGAAGGGCTGAAAGTTATGAACTTTGCCCATTGTTTACATATAGTATTGATTATTGGGGAATATTAAATAAAAAAACATGTTTTTTCAAGTAAAAGTAAGGAGCTACATTAAAACTGAAAACGAACAGAAAATATTTCGTATATAAGGGGGTTGCCTCTCCTAAATAGCTCACTCTTACGCTATAGTTTTTTTTTAACTTTTAAAAGAGGTTATTATTCTAATTAAACAGCCTCTGTGATTCAGGAGTCGTTCCTAAATAAATGGAACAAAAATCAAACTTAGGTTATTATTAGTTTAAAAAAAAGTAAAACTAATATGCAAGTTTCGTTTTAATTATTCATGTACGGTGAGCCAAAATCGAAGCTGCATTAATTCAAACGTTCAGAAATTAAATAAAAAAACAAGTTTTACTGAAAGTAAGGAGCGACATTAAAACTTAAAACAAACAGAAATTATTCCATATATGAAAGGGACTGTCCCCTCCTCAACGCCCCGCTCTTTCCGCTAAAGTTTTTTCATTGTCTTAAAATGTGGAATTGTGAGAAAAAGTCAATCTTTAGCGTAAAGAACGGGGCGTTGAGGAGGGGACAGCCCCTTTCATATACGGAATAATTTCTGTACGTTTTAAGTTTTAATGTCGCTCCTTAATTTCAGTTTTAAAAAAACTTGTTTTTTTTACATTTGATTTACGAAAGAATCGAAAATAAAGGTCAACTATGCAAAGTTCCTCACTCAAGAAATAATTTTGTTCAGCATTTGTATTTTGCAGTTTTATCTTGCAACGCTATGCTTGTTTAAAATATTGTTCTAATCTCTGATTTCAGAGAAAGTTTCATTTTTAATTGTTTCATCTAATTAATATGTCTTCAGGATGGATAAAAAAAAAAATTCTGCGAGATAACAAAAAATTGTATATAGGGGTAGATCTAGGGCAAAATTTAGGGGGGGTGGATGTGACAAAGATGCCAATAATTGACCAAATTGAGAAATTAGTTTAAAAAAAAGAGTAAAAAAAAAGAAAAAAACAAGGAATCAGGGTGCTATACAAAATCTGGGAGGGGGGGGGGAGGCCAGGGTCCTCCCCGGACCCCCTAGATCCGCCACTGCTTGTATGTAAAACTTGGAATGGTGGAAATAAGTGTTTAATGGATTAGTTACCTTTTGATGTTGTGCCTTCACTAAGTCTAAGCAGAGATATAAACATATCACTATTTTCAGCATTCTTGACTTATGGAGTAAACATGTATGGCTTAGAACTGCTTTTTGCTGAGTATATATACTAGACGAAAACGTATCATTTTGTCTGGTATATATTGCTTCTTTTATTATCCTCAGCAGGGGTCCATGTCTAAGCAACACATGTTTCTGTCTCGAATTTTATTTATGCATTTTTAATACAATAGCCATTGTTTCTTTCTTTACTATTTGACTTTTGTCAAATAGTGTTATTATTTTATTTTTTATTTTACTATTATTTTATATTTCTTATTTTACTATATTGAATAATTTTTCATCGAAGTTCTAAGCTTGGCTGGGAACAGTAAGGATTTTGCTATACATTTTTTTCGGAGTTTTGGTTTTTTCCCTTAATTACAAGGAGACTGTCAACACCCGACAAATATATAAATAGCAGAAAATAGAATTCGAAATGACATAAAAAGTGCCAAAAAATTTATTACTACAACAATACACAGAAAAATTTCAGTTGTTTCTGTTAATGTATTGTGGCTTGAAATTTTAAAAACTTTAAATTTGTGAAGGAATGACAGCCACATTGACTTTTCCGGTCCTTTAACCTCTGTGAATGTGCGTGTCGAGTATACAAAAGTACATGTTTTATGTGCAAACATGTTCTTGAATAAGATTTGCCTTTAGACAATTTCCTTAGATCGAGAAAAACGAGTTAAAAAAAATATATAAGAGATAAGATGTTTTTTTGAAGATAATATAATTTATTCGAAGAATATCTATAGAATATTTTCGCAACACCTGCTAAGAACACCTCTAAGGCCTTGTTGGCAGCAGGTAGGAGCCACGGAGATTCCAGTATGCAAAATGAGGGTTTAACTAAAAAAAAAAAAAATGAAAAGTTTAAAAAATCATCTGTAATCTCAGTTCAGTAACTTGGACTTGTTACTGACTTTATATTACTGTCAGTATTAATTTTGCTCTTTACTTTTCCAGGATTTTTTTTGTATTGGGAAGGTTCTTTGAATCAACTGTATACAAATTTGGAAAATGATAGCATTTGAGAATGGGGGAAAGCACAGAGATCCCTCCCCTCTATTTTTGTGTACCTATGATTTCGTACATCACTGTATAAGCTAGCTAGGAAAGATGCCACTCTCAGGGATGATCCATTTTCTTAGTTATGTAATACCTTATTTATTAAACATCATCTTTACTTACTTTATATTTTATTCTGCTTTAGGTACAGTTACAAATGCCTTAATAGCTCAATCTTTGTGATTAAATCTGTGACTTAATAGTAACTAATAGTGACTTAATAGCTCAATCTGTGTGCATCAGTTGAGCTTTTTCGGACCTTGCCCTTCTCTCTCTAAACGAAGAAACTACTCAAATGCATCAAACGTTGTAATGTCATGTTCTTTGTCATATCACATAGATAAACATTTTTAGATTCATTTACTAGGCTATTTATTATTTGTTTCAAATTTTATGTTCACATAGCTATTTCGTTATGATGAGCTGTAGCCCGAAAAAAGTTTTTAGGTGTCAATCCACCACTTGTAAGAGTTTCAAGGGCTATGAACAATCCAGTCAGTATTATCAGCCCCCTAAAAAGACATCATAAAACTAAAAATTGCATGCATGTCCAATTGCTTATGTTGTAACTATTTCCATCCATATAAGAGCAGGAAGTGAGGAAACCTCATCCCTTATGGCTGGTCATAAATAGTTCATTTTTCTCAGTCAAATATTCAAAATTGTAACAAAAATAATTTATTTTCATTAAAAATTAGATAAAAACAGACAGATAGACAAACTATTAATAAGTTTTACAGAAATAAATATTAATAGTTTGATGATTTGTAAGATTTCACGGGATAGTCAGCATACCAATTAAATGCACCATTGTAACCAGTACTTGCACCGTATGCTACTTCATCATCGTAGGCAGGCTCGTACGTGGAGTACCTAGGTTTATAAGATTCATAATCATTGTATTCATGGTTCTCGTATGCAGGCTCACTATAGGAGGGTTTTGAGTATGAGGGTGTGTAAGATTTTGTGTAAGCCGGCTCGCTGTAAGACTTATATGAAGATTTTTTGTATTCTGGTTGCTTGTAAGTTGGTTTATACGATTTAGGTTTGTAAGCTGGCTCGTAATAGTCTGGTTCATAAGATTTTGGTTTATAAGCTGGTTCATATTCAGCTTCGTATGGGTTGTACGATTGTTCATCATCATATGCTGACTTGTAAGAGGGTTTCTTATAAGCTTCATAGCCAGGAGTAGTATCATAGTCTGCATCAGGAACCCTATAATACTCTGAGCGCTTTTTCTGTTTTGGCACATATATTGGCACAGCTCCGCTTGCTGACGGCTCTGACCTCTTATTTCTAGACAAGAAGATACTGGCATCTGTGTTAAGAGCGCGGCTAGATCTTCCAACTGGATCAGCATAGCCACTACGTCTATTGAAAACAGAGTCGTCACTTGTGAAATAAGCTCGCGCGCCCCTAACTTTGTCTTCAACATCACTCCTATCATAGGAAGAGTAGCCGTGATATGTTGGCTCTAGTGGTAGATAAAGACGAGGGAAACGGGGAAATGAGAATTTGGACTCTATGTATGGATCGTCTTCCAGTACAATGGATTCTGGCATGCGATATCCATATTCGTCATCGTAGTAAGATCTCCTTTCTCGTTGCTGCTCAGTGGGCTGTTCAACTTCTAAAGCACGTGAACTGCGAACTCTATTCAGGGTGCGATCACTTTGTACTGTAGATAGTAGTGTCCCAAGAATCAGCAACTAAAAATGAAAACATTATTAAAATTTTTTTAGCACTAACAGTTCCTCTAGCAAGCAAGCACATATGATTTTACTCTAGTTTAGGGGGGGGCAACTTAAAAAAATTAACAAAACAGGTGATTTTATGTAAAGCATTAAAAATTATCTCGGAAATCGTATAGACCTTTATTTTTCAGAAGGGGGTGCGGGTCTCTTTCCTTGCGTAACAGAGTGTATGCTGCTGAGTAAGTCCTATTTCTGAGAAACATATTTCTTTGGGACAAAAATTAGGGTTTATCTTTTAAACACGGAGAGCAGATTCTTAACTTTTATTTCAGCATTTTGGTAACATATATTTGTCTTGTTTTGGTATTGGACTGGTATATTACAATATTAGCCTCAGATTTGTTATCAACCAGCTTTGAAAGTTTTAAATACCAACTTTGGCGGAACTCAAAGACCATCTGAGGAACATATTCTTACTGTGTTTTGCTTTTGAACTTCGGTATTGCGGAATAAACCTAAAGTTTATAATCTATAAGCCCAGCAAGATTATCAATAGGTTTAAATACCAACTTTGTTGTAAATCGACATCAATTTTGAAATATGTATTTTTTGTGTGTTTTGATTTAGGATGGTCATACTGCGATCTTAATATTTTTAAAGAATTAACATATGAATCCCTTTGGATACTCCATACTCACACAGACTGAAAATGAAACTAGACTGAAGACCACCCCCTGGACCTTTCAATTTGCCGCTGCATATTCAGTCAGACTATTCGATCAGCCGAGATTCTATGGAATATTCGTTTTAACAGTACATAACATCTTTACTCTAAAGTTCGGGGTAAACTGGAAGATTTTTCTTTAATCATGCAGATTTAGAATTTTCATATTTTTTTTTATTTTAGTAACGTTTTTTTTAGTAGTAATATATGCCAAATGTGCATTTCTATATAATTAATTCTTTATTCTTAATTTTGTTTTGTTTTGTTTTTCTTGTTTTTTTTTACAGGGTTCTTTTTTGCTTTTTTTGTAATATTTTTTATTTTTAGTTTAATTAAATTTGATGTAGATTTTTCAAAGCTTATAAGCAGCGAATCCTTAGCAATAATTACTATGTAGCCTTTCACATGACCTTTATTATTCTTCGTAAATCGTTTAAATATCTATAGTTACTACTAAAGGTGATGGAAAGATATTATAGCGTTATACTAACGCCAGCCAATTGGAGAAATAGACAACAAAATAACAAGACCAACTGCATTGAAGTTTCCTCGACCCAGCCTGTATGTCCTGTAATTTTCAAGCTGATAAGTACAAATATTTTAGGCCCATTCTATGGTGTCAAGAACGTATGCCACCAAAATTAGTTTTTGTTTATTTTGTATCGGTTTAATAGGGGGTTTAAGAGCGCTCGAAGTACAAAATCTTTGACATAGGAAAGATCGAAGTGACTCCTAGGTTTTTTCTCCAGCTACTTTATATGGAAAGGGTAGCTGTAGAAACTTGGGAGGGGACTACTTCAGTTTAAAATTAAAAGTTCAAAGGCCCTTTTATACGGCCAAAAGTGATTGAAGGGCAACCAGCTCCCCTTCCGTGCTATCTTTTTGCCCAGGTACCCCATAAACCTCTATGGCTCAACAGACACTTTTACAGTATATGAAAAGAAGGACAGGGCACGTTTGATCTTGGGTGTCTGATCAGCTGAAAACTTCCAGGAATCGGTTCCTAGGCAAAGGAAACCTAGTATTTTAATAGAAGAGAGGGAATGGTTTTAGGTGGGCCAAAATAAGCACAAAAAGGCTATGTCTATATTTATTTGAAGATTACACCGTAAGTCCTTGGGCCAAAGGCCCGAGACCCTATTTTCGTAACAGCTACACGATTACATCCGTAAGTTCATGGGTCAGCGGACCCTTAATTCACAAAAACAAAGTTTGACTGAAAGGGGAAGGGCAAAAAACTTTTTTTGACCAGTTTACAAATTTTACCCATAAGTGGTTTGACGAAGGAAACCCTAGTTTACAAAACGGAACAAAATGAGGGACAAAATATTTGCTTGCCCGAAAATAGGACCAAAAAATGGCTGCATAGCTTTATTCTTCGAACGTCTTGAAACTTACTTCTGCAAGCCTCTGTGTTAAGGGGACCCCAATGTACAAACGAATAAAAAAAAAACTAGGCTAGGGCACGGACACCCCAAAAATGTACAAACAAACCAATGAAAACTTAGGCTAGGGCACGGGTTCCCCAAACATGACCAAAAAAACTTGTTTTCAAATAGCTTGAAACTTTTATTCGTAAGGTCCTAGACCCAGGGAATTCTCAATAAAAAAGTAAATGTTATCGGACACATAAATAGGCCCCAAAGCAAGGCCAAAAAACTTACTTTCAAATCGCTTATTTTCAGGGCTTATTTTCAGCTAACTAGGGCCGGAAATAAGCCTAAAACCTTATTTTTTAGTGTACTCGAAATTTATATTGGTAAGTTCTTCGTCCAAGGGGCCCAATACGCAAAATAAAATTTAAAAATGGTTGAAATCAATCAAAAGACATCGGCTGCATCCAGATTGTCATAATGTTATTTTTACTGCTCCACACGTAGGAAATAATCACGTCAAAGTTACAAATAAAAGTGTTTAAATACTTAGAAATAAAAAGAGCTGAGTAATGTCTCAGATATATATTAATTCTACTATTCCATTTTCATTCATATATAGTATTTTAAACATTCTCCAGGGAGGATTCTTTCAAGTATATTATCTGTAAGTTACGGTTGAATCAAAATCTTAGTTCAAGAACCGTTCCACATCTTGATTTCAAAGAGAACGAATTTATACAATAATCATATTGAATACAATCGAAGGCAACGCTCAGACCACCTAATGCAACTTAAGAATTTAAATTAATGTTGAAGATTAGGATTATTATAAAACGAACAGACATTAATCAAAAAACTGAAGACACATTCATTAGATTCACCATTAGTAAGATTTTGGCTATAAAAACGAACAGACATGAAAAAAAAAAAAAATCCGAAAAAGATGTTTTTCAATGAGAAGTAAATAGCCCTTTTAAACTTAAGACGAACAGAAACTGAGTCCTATAATAATTCAAGCTGAAAACAACCAGAAATTACTATCAAAGAACAAATGAAACCCAAAACGAACAAAAAATTAAAATAAATGATCAAATCAAACACAAAGGTAACATATACTGACATAGATAAATAAATAAAGGTCAAAACGAGTAAAAATTGAATTGAAACCTCAAGTCAAATTTAAAACGAACAAAAATTACTACGGACAAGGTTTTGGCTACTGCACCCCCCCCCCCCCGTATAACCGTAAAAATTCTAATGCCTGTTGCATCATTTGCACCTCAGGGGTTATTTTTTCAGGGGGGAGGGTTTTCTGTGGGAGAGGGGGATAAACGCCATGACCCGTAGACAGTAACAGGACGAAGGAACCCCCTTAACAGACATAAAAAATAGAAATAAATCTGGCTTTAAGAGTTTGTGACGTCCGATTTTCTTTGTTTTTTTGCGACAACACGACAGAGCATCTTGACAGTCATTTATATCATGACTTTAAACAGCGAAAAATTCCAACAAGGTTGAAAATATAAAGATTCTAACTTGTATTTTACTCAATGTAAGTACGGTGGTTGAGTTGGAGGAGACTTCAGTTATACGAGAGTACAGTTGCACAGTGGTTCAGTTTCACGGTGAGACTTCAGTTATACGAGAGTACAATTGTACGGTGGTTCAGTTTCATGGTGGTTCAGTTGCACGGTGGTCCAGTTACACGGTGGTTCAGTTGCGTGGGGGTTCAGTTGAATGGGATTTAGTTGAGTGTTGAGTTGCAGGGGGGTTAAGCTGCACGAGGGCTCAGTTAAATAGGGTTTAGTGCTCGAGGATTCAGTTACACGAGGGTTCAGATACAAGGGGGATCAGCTGCACGCGGGTTCAGTTTTACGGTGGTTCAGTTGCACGGTGGTTCAGCTGCACGGTGGTTCACCAGTAAGAAAACATGAGGAGTGAAAAACGCATTATGAACATTGTCGAGCGATTTTTTCAAGTTCCCTTTAAACTCAATTTTCCCTTTAAGGAATTAATTGAGCATCTGTGTCGCTCTGATTGATATTCCACAGAAAGACTCCCAAGGAGACTAAGAATATGTTTACAAAAATTTTGTCTGGGAGAAGGGGTTGATAGGTTGAGAGAACAGGCTTTTGCCAGAATAACGTCAAATTTATTTGAATTTCATAAAGGTATGCCTTTCAAAGTTATTTGCTTGTGCAGAGTGTACCTTGTACACTCTGTAGTCCTAATCTTTTAGTCCTCATTTCAAATAGTTCAAAGCCATTGAAAAAAAAAAAATGGACTTAAAATGTTTTGAATTTTTAGGACCAGCATAATTGATTTATGTCAAAAACAGATACCAAATATCGTCAAACAAAAATAAACCTTTTAAAAGAGTGGGTACATGTATATCTTAGACATACAAAGTATTACACATGTTGCTTTTTTCGGAGAGAGAGCAGGTAGGACAAAATCAAGGATTTTCTTTTGGGGGTTGTAGGCCTAAGGAAAATTATGTCTTAATTCGATGTTAAGGATATTTTCTTTATTTTGAGCCTTAAGGGGCTGGTAAGCATTGTCCGCTAATGAGGCCAATGTTTTTTATATATATATATTTTGGAAGTAAAAGAGCTCAGCTAAGAATAAAAAAATGCTAAGATTTTTTTTATAGACAAAGCATGTTGAAAATTATTGATTTAAAACGAAACTTTTTAACCCCTTAAATGACAAACTATTAATGTTTTGACAAAGGGTTACAAATATTTCAATTTTAGACGGCCATGGGACTCTCTTCTTTTCACCCCATCACTGCCTTTCGAAACAATAGCCTATGTAAAAAAAAATACCTTTACCTTAATAGAGGGCATCATACTAGCAGATTATTGTACTCCGAAGCAGTACCATCAAACGAATGACTACATTAAAAAATAAATTTGGTTCTTTTATTTCAACATTGGAAATAGTTACTCTTCCGGCTTTCGCCATCAACACCACCAGGGCCATATCCTCCTATAGGCTATCTTTTTCACCATATGTTTCTAAAATAATTCTCTTGCATCATGCCATGAAGAAGACGTTTATTTTTTTTTATCGTTTTTGCCAATGGCATGTCGCTAATTAATCATCTTTTAAGAGTGAGAATGCTACCTTCATTCAGCGTAAAAAGTTGCTTAAAAGAAGAGTCCAGTTTTAGTTTCCTTAATTTGTAATTTTTGTCTGTGAGTGTGTAGGCTACGTCCTTTTTGTACTCGTGTGTGTATACGTTGTATTTGACTGCAAAGGATGTATTTCATGGGCGTAGGCAGCATATTGTCAATAGGGGGGGGCAGTCGATAGTGTGATGAAGGGCCTTTTATCAACTGCTTTTCCAACCATCTGCTTTTTCAGCAATATCTAATTTAAATTTGAAGGTCTAGGGGGGGCAGCTGCCCCCCCCCCCCCTCCCTACGCCCATGGTGTATTTGACTGCATTTACTTGATGATGGAATATGCGTGTTTTGTATTTGGCCCCCTGGGGTTTGCTTTCTCAATAAATCTGTCCATCTACTGGTTACTTTGTTGCCTTTGCTGGTTAATTTATCCACTGTGGTACAGGTAGGAGTTAACCCCCCCAAGCTTCAAAACAGACTATGCTACATAGAGTTTTATATTACATAAACATTTTATTATACCTTATTGATGTTTCCACTACATTTTTCTGCTAAAGAAAAGAAACGTAGTTGAAATCCCCATTTTGTTTTTATTATTTATTTATTATTTTTTTCACCATTTGTAACTTCCGTTATTTGGTTATGGGATATCGTCTTGTTATGGAATTAATTACAAAAAACTATCCGAAAATGGAAGTTTTCAAAGAAAAGTAAATAGCCATATTAAACTTAAGACCAACAGAAATAAACTCTTATAATAATTCAAACTTTAAACGACCAGACATTACTTTTAAAGAATAAATGAAACACCAAACAAACAAAAATTAAAATAGACCATCATAGAAAACATAGAGATAACATGTCTTAATATGGATGAATAAATAAATCTTAAAAGGAGTGAAAATTAGATTGAAAGATCAAGTCAAACTTAAACCAAAAAAAAATACTACAAACAGGAGTTTGGCTACTGCCCCTTCTCTAACCATCTCTAACCAGTTTGACCCTTCTCTAACCATCAAAGTCTAAAGCTTGTTGCGTCATTTGCGTTTATTGAACATTATATGCATTTTCAACACTATTAAATAAAAAAAAAACAATTTTCTTCAACTGAAAGTAAGGAGTAGCATTAAAACTTAAAACGAACACAAATTATTTCGTATGTGAGGGGGCTCACCCCCTCGTCAATTCCTCGCTCTTTACAGTAAACTCCGAATTTGGTTCCAATTCTTTAAGAATGACCCCTGAATCACAAAGATTGTTTAATTAGAATAAATATCTCTTTTGAAAGTACTAAGGAAACTTTAGCGTAAAGAGCGAGGTATTGACGAGGGGGCTTATCCAATCATATACGTAATAATTTCTGTTCGTTTAAGTTTTAATGTTACTCCTTACTTTCAGTTGAAAAAAATTTGTTTTTTTATTTAATTTATGATCGTTTTTTAAATAATACTGGGAATTTCGGTGCCTCCTTCATGGAAAAAATATCTTCCCTCATGAAAAATTCCTCCGTGTAAAGATTCTCCCACGTAACCCCAACCCCCCACCCCCCCCCCCCAGAAAAAATCCCTCTTGAAAACGTCTGTATACTTCCCAATAACCAGTACTATATGTAAACAAAGGGCGAAGTTCATAACTTGCAGCCCTTCTTTTGGGGACTGTGAGGGATTAAGTCATTCTCAAATACATAGTTATTGGATTTTTACTATGCTGAACAAAATGGAGATCTCAAAAATTTAATACGATGACTTTGGGAAAAAAATGAGCGTGGGAGGGGGTCTAGTTGCCCTCCAATTTTTTCGGTCACTTAAAAAGGGCACTAGAACTTTTAATTTACGTACAAGTGAGCCCTCTCGTGGTATTCCAGGACCACTGGGCTGATACGATCACCCCTGAAAAAAAAAACGCATCCGTGATCTTTCTCCTGGCAAAAAAAAAACAACAAAATTCCACATTTTTGCAGATAGCAGCTTGAAACCTCCACAGTAGGATTCTCTGATACGCTGAATCTGCTGGTGTGATTTTTATTAAGATTCTATGAATTTTAGAGGGTCGTTTTAACTTTTGATGGGTAAGACTCAGTAGCGGATCGTTAGTTTAGGAAGGGGGGGGGGGCGACTCGTTGCGAAAAATTCCCATTCGAAATTAAGCCTAACGTACCTTACTGATATTGAAATTTGAATGCCTCTGCTTCTATTCGTCATTTAGCTGTCGGTTCTGTAGAGGCATCCGCAAAACTGCATTTTAATAAGCATTATTAATATTGGGTAACAAATTCTCGCCTCATATTTCCACTATTAGCAAATCTTTCAGTATTACCTTCTACACTTATGACAATATCACGGTGAACATGAAGAAGGACAAGTCCGGTGAGTCTTTCCTCCGTCATTTTATTTCTTAGCCACGTTTTCAATCTTCGGAAGGTAGAAAAACTTCGTTCAACAGATGCCACACTGACAGGTAGGGTCATGAGAATCTGCAAGAGCGCTGAAATATTCGGGAAAATATCAGCATCGCAGTTCTGTTTCTTTAAAGTTTCCCCTAGTGTTTCAGGTATTCTACCTGTGCCTGCATTGCTTTCTCTCAGATGAAGCCACCAAGTTTTCCAGGTTGTCGCTTCTTCGACCAGAGCAGATTCACAAACCGATTGGGAGGGGAAACCCATTACCGACCAGTATTGCTGTGACAAGTCATGAATCGTATTAGCGAATTGTTGTTTGTTCGTTTCCGTACAATTTATTGGCAAGAAAATACTAAGCTTAACAGTGTCCAGCATTTCAACGAAAAAACGGCTTTTTAAGTCCGAAATGATTGTGTCCAACAGGGGAATAAAAACTGACCGTCTATAATATTCCTCGTGTGAACTGAATGGTACATTAATCCGATTTGTTTGCTTTTTCGCTATCCTTGGGACTGTTATTTCTAAACCTAGCTTGGTTGCCACTTTAGTTACCTCGTCAAATGTGTTTTTATACTCGCTTTCAATTTCCCGACGCTTGACTTGCAGCTGGGTAAGAAGGTCCTTAAAATGGCTTGCTGCAGACGCGAGGTCTAAGTTCTTCTTCTGAAATAGCCTACTGAGCGGTAAAATTAGTCCAGATATGTTACTAAGAGAGTAAATTGTTACTATCAGGTCTGAGGATGTGACAGCAGTCAATAAGGATTTTGCTTTTGCTCCAGTTGTGCATTCTGCCCAGCCGCTGATGATCTCAAGAGCTTCCACTATCTTAGGGAGCTCGACCACAAACGGCATTAAGGAATCGTGCTTTTTGATCCAGCGAGTTAGCTGTGCTTTCATTATTCTGACTACAACGTAATTGCGCTTTGTAGAAGCACCAAAAAAAAGCAATTACTTCTTTTATTACTCCGATGGAGTTTTTGACACTCTGGATAGAAGAAGTTTTGGAAAAGATTTAGAGCATTGTTGACACATGGGCAACGCAGGGCATTCTTTGCTACCTTTAGAACTTCTTTTACAGCTCCACAATGTTCTGAGACTATCAAAGCACACCCACTAGTGCCTATGCCCACACAATTTTCTAAGTCTGGCCGAAGTGATCGAACAAAATCCAACACAACATTTCCAAGCGTTTCCCCTTTAATGGTTGGTTCGAAGTTTCCAATGCTGTCCGAGTAACATGTTCCGTGTAGGTCTAAAAAACCAACGAAATCCTTACGTCTTGTGCAATTGTAATTGTAGGAAAGGGCAATACTCATTAGTGATTTTTGTGACACATCCGTTGTTTCATCAACAACCAGACTGTAGAACTTGGCAGAATGAACTCGTGCAAGAATTTCTTTTAGAATCTCTTTGGCATAACATTCAATTAATTCATTCTGTGTTGTTTTGCTTATATAAATAGCATTTGCACCTGAGCTTTCCAAATGTTGTTTTAAAGTGATATCGCCACTATTTACACGGTACCTTAAAAGTTCTCGAAAGTTCCCTTCGTTTGTCAATGGGTCCTTTTCTGACAATAATTCTCTATAATCTCAATGGCCACGAAGTGCAATGTTCTGTCGACCCAAGAAAACAACTGATTCTACAATTGGCTTCAATCTCACTCTGTTTTCCTGCACTTGTTGGCTACGTTGTTCGTTTACAAGGCTTAAAATGTTGGTTTCAGGTTTATCATATTTCAAAAGGAAACGTTTGCCTGCGTCAACTGAATCGCGGTGATACTGATTATTTTCATGAGACACCAAGTCACCGTATTTTCCAGTTAGCTTAGCAATAGTCACGAGGGGCTTCTTTACCAACTTTTGCAATTGATTGGAGCCTCCAACCCCTCGAACGCTTATCAAAGCATACTATTTACAGAATAAGCCCCTCTTCTTATTTGAAAGTACTAGCCAATGAAATTCTTCCAAGCCAGTACGATTGAAAAATCTCTTTTCGTCCCTGCCTCGCTTCTTGTGGACTGAATAGGGGAAGCTGTAGTTAGACGTCGGAATCCACGGGTTCTGAAGCAGTTGATATAGCGTACGATCATCCAGTTTTTCAAGTCTATCGATATAGCTTCCGATATCATTTCCGCAGAAAGTGCTTATATTTTTGATGTTTGTGTTAGGCTTGAGGCTACATTCGTTAATTGTTGCTAACGAATCATACACTATCTCGCTATTAGTCAAATCGATGGAATCACTGCTAACACTGTAACTCTCATTATTTCTATCTTCAGTTACGGCGTCCACTCGCCTAGCTTTAGCTTCCGAACCAAAAAAGTTGTAGAGAGTTAGCTGCTTTCGCTTCGACATCATAACTGGTCAATATTATCCAAAAATTTTATACTTTTCAAACCCTTCTAGAATCGCGACTAACCCTAAGGCGTATGTGTTATCGGAGTCATTCCAAGATATTTGCTTAGTTATTGAATAAGAAACAGGTTTTGATGCGCACACTTTTTGAAGCTTCAAAGATTTACGAGATGACAAGCTTCAAAATGCCTTGTAAGTTCGGGTGACACCAAACATTCTAGACAATTCCCTAAAGACTTAAGGTAGACAGACCAAGTGTCGTCCGATCCTTTTCAAAGATGCGTTGATCCAAGCGTTGATATCGCAATCAAGTCACAGAAAATCTGATGATAGAACTTTTTGCCCAAGCAAGGGGGGCGATCGCCCCCCCCCCGTCCCCAGGCAAAAACCCTACTGTACAGGTTTCAAGCTCCTATCTGTAAAAATGTGGAATTTTATATTTTTGCCAGAAGAAAAATCACGGGTGCGTGTTTTTGATCGTGTCGACCCAGTGGTCGTAGAATATCGTGAGACGGATCATTTGGACGGGAATTAAAAGTTCTAGTGCACTTTTCTAAGTGACCAAAAAGATTGAAGGGTACCTAGACCCCTCCCCCACCCATTTTTTCCCAAAATTTTGAGATAGGCACTTTGTTCATAATAGTTGAAAGGCCCAATAGCTTGGCCTTTGGATATGACATGACCTCCCCCCACAGCCCCAAGGGAAAGGTCTTTAAGTTATAAAATTTGCCCATGGCTACGCATAGTAGTTGCTATTGGGAAGTAAGTATACATTTTCGGGTAGGGGAAGGGGAGACGAATTTACTTTTGGGGTTTTTCCAGGGGTGAATTTTCAAGGGGAGGGAAGTTTTCAGGGGGTGAAATTGCTAGGGGAAATTATAACTGGCCAGAATTCCTATACAGAATTCTTCTTATATATAAAGCAAGACATATATGTCTTGCTTTCTTTTTTCCATCTTAATTTTACGCGTGGAGTTGTTAAGGGTAATTGTCCTTGCTAAATTTTCACCGGAATTGAATCGTCTAGAGGATATTTCCATGGGGACGAAATTTCTCCGTAGAGGCGGGGCGAAATTTCCTGGCATTTTTAAAAAAAAGATCAGAAATTAAATTAAAAAAAACAATTTTTTCAACTGAAAGTAAGGAGCAACATTTAAACTTAAAACGAACATAAATTATTACGTATATGAAGAGGAGTTTTCCCTCCTTAACACCTCGCTCTTTACGCTAAAGTCTAGGTTTTGTCCCAATTCTTTAAGAACGACTCCTGAAACACAAGAGTCATTTAATTAGAACAATAAGAAATTTTTTTAAAAGCACTCAAAACTTTAGCGTAAAGAGCGGGGTGTTGATGAGGGGGCAATCCTCTTCATACATGTAGTAATTTCTGCTCGTTTCAAGTTTTAATGTTGCTCCTTACTTTCAGTTGAAAAAACTTTATTTAAAAAAAAAAATTAATATTTAATATATAATAATATTAATGCCTGGAAACTTAGCAATTCAAAATTTTATTTCATTCACATTTCTATTTTCATTTCTTAATTTTGCGAATATGAAAGAAAATATGTGTAATATATTTCGCTTTCACTAAATAGCAAATGACGCAGCAAACTTAGACTTTTAAGGTTATGGGAGGGGGAAGGGGGCAGTAGCCAAACTCCTATTTGTAGTAATTTTTGTTCGTTTTAAGTTTGACTTGAACATTCAAATTAATTTTACTCCTTTTACGATTTGTTTATTGATATGTCTTAGGAGCTGTTCTTTATATGTTTTCTATGATGGCTTATTTTAATTTCTGTTCGTTTTGTGTTTCATTTATTCTTTAATATTAATTTTTGGCCATTTTGAGTTTGAATTATTCTATGAATTTATTTCTGATGGTCTTAAAGTTAATATGAGTCAACTTTTCTTTGAAAAACTTTTTTTTCGGATAATTTTCTTGTAATTCATTTCTTACGTTTTTGACTGCCAAAGCTTTATTTTAGGTTAATATAATGATTATTTCTCAAATTTTCATGTCTCTGGCATAAGAATTATAATATATGAATTATATAGGAATAAATGAGTTATATAATATATGAATTATATGAGTTATATAAGAATTATAATATATGAGTTAATAAGAATTATAATTATATATCTCTGGCATAGGAATTATAGTATATGACTCTTATTTAATGGTTCTAATTAGTGGCTTTTAATTTATTTCCACACCCCCCTCAACATTCACAGAAAATCTAAACTAAATGTCATTAGTCGTTTCTGGGATTTTTACGCCCTTCTGACAGCCGAACTGTAAATAATATATTTTGATTGAATATTCTTACCCTTAGCTGCTCCTAAGATATTGCAGAAATACCTTTGGACCACCTTTTTGAGACCTTTTTATTGCATTATTTTACATAATGTATTTTGATTTAGTTAAACATCCCGCTCAGCATTCCCTGAATGTTCGAGTGTACCGTGAATAATATGTGATATATTTAAAATACAAAAAAAATTCTTTCCTTGTAAGGATACTTCCGATTTAAATTATGCTCCCCCTAATTAAGCTTAAATCCCGTTTCAAACTTGAGTCTAAATTCTTAATCAACAAAATAATAGCTGTATTTTATTCTCAGCCAAACACCGACTATTAAATCAAGGAAACGGTTTTGAATTTCGCGAAGATACTTGGCAATAAAAAATCATGAGATACAAAGTTCACAGGAAGTATAAGTTATAATAGGAGTATGAATGTTTAATCATCAAAATATCGAAAATAAATTATTGGATGGGCAGTTAGCATAATAAGTATAGTTTGCAAACATAATTACAAGGTAGCGGGCCCTCCACAGGAGTTGGATCAATTATGAAATAGCTCTTAGCGCGCAGAACCAAAACTTGTGTTTTATAATGTTAGAAAAGTGTTTTTCGCATGAATTATTATTCAGAACCCAGGCATTATGAGGACAGACATTATGTTTCTACCATTCTGTGAGCAATTATGAAATTATTATTCTGACTGAAGTGAAGCCTTAATCATATACATACGTTGTTGTCCACCTGAAATGTAAGTCTCAATAAAACTATTTCTTTTCTATTTGTGTTTGTTCCTTTTATATGCCGGTATCTCATCGCATAGTAGATAACTCGTTCAATTGTACTCCATAGGCAGCACTCCCATGAAATCTGATAACCCTACGAAGAATGAATACGCTCCTGGATTGACGGCTCTCCGGCCTAATTAATCACTTCATAAGAAAATTCAAACCTAGTACTTTAATCAATTGTTTATTATCTTCCATAGGAAGTGGCATGGTCACCCATTTATCTTACTCCCCATTACAAGTGGCGCAATCTTTACCGGCACAAGTTTATATCAACTCAGTGGCTCAAGGTAAAACCTAAGCGGCACGAGTGGAGCAATTCCATAACAGCGTAGTTGGTGCGATCCTTAATAATATAGCTTAAATCCTTAACGGCACAAGTGACACGGTCACAAGTGGTACAGGGCCGACACACATTGAAATACGTGAACCAAATTCCCCCGGTAGAACTAAGCAAAATTCCCCCGGAAGAACTGGCGCGGTCAGTCTTTATTACAATAAGTGGCGCGGTCGATCATTCCTGCCACAGGTGGTGCGGTCTTTATTACCACAATCTTTAATGGCACACGAGCACTGTTCAACATACCCTGAAAGTTTCAACTTATGCTCTCAGCCGTTCCTCAGACATTGCTGATTCGTCCTTTTGAAAATCATCAGGCGCATAATATGTTTTAATTTTGTTTAACATCCCCTAACATTCCCTGAGAATAGTCACAAGTAAATGTAATAGCAGTTGCAAGCATTCACAGTCAAGTTGCAAGTTGTCGCAGTTGGGAATAGTCACTGTCGCAGTTGCAAATAGTTGCATTTGCAGCCACAGTAGTAGCAGTAGTAGCAGTAATGGTGACCTTGCAAGTTTCAAGTCAATAACCTTATCCGTTCCTAAGATATTGCAGATACAATTTTTTATTAACTCGGATGCAATTAGTGTCTTTTAATTTAGCTCAAGAAACCCCTCAATTCCCGAAATTTCACATCAATTTTCATAGTGTTTTCAGACACAACTAGAATCACAATTCACCCCTTTTCTTCTGATAAGTCCTGCATGTTAAGAATGGACAAATTGTATAGCTTATAATCCTTAACCAGGGGGCTGTGGGAGCATGGCATCCCTGGAGGCATAGCTATTAGACCTCGTGGTAATTTAATAGAATGGCTTTTTAAAATTCCTATCAGTGTAAAAGGGAGAAGCTAAAATTGCCAGAAAAGAGGGGGGAGGCTGGTTACCCTTCCTTCCTTTTTAAACTTCCCTCGCAACATAACTTTAAATTTCCAACTTAATACCCTTAGCCGTTCCTTAGATATTACTTTTGTAGTCTTTTGACAGCCATCCTGCATGTACTGTGTTTTGATTTTGTTTGACACCCCCCTTAACATTTTATAAAGATTTTGCATTAATACCTCAAGCGTTTTTGTAGACTCAGGATCAAACACCCCCTTTTCCCAATAACCAACCTTATATATATACATAAACAAAACAAGTTATTTTTTAACTGAAAGTAAGGAGCAACATTAAAACTTCAAACAAACAGAAATTATTCCGTATATGAAAGGGGCTGTCCCGTCCTCAACGGCTTGCTCTTTACGCTAAAAGTTGACTCTGTCTCACAACTTTATTTTTTAAAAAAATAAAAAACTTTAGCGTAAAGAGAAAGGGGCTGAGGAGGGGACAGCCCCTTTCACATACGGAATAATTTCTGTTCGTTTTAAGTTTTAAGTTTGCTCCTTACTTTCAGTTAAAAAACTTGTTTTTTGTATTTAATTTTTGAATGTTTATGAATTAATGCAGGTTTTGATTTTGGCTCACTGTACATGAATAATTAAAACAAAATTTGCATACTAATTTTACTTTAAGTTGGTTAAATGGCTCTCCTGAAAGTTGTTTAATTTTATTTACGAACGTTTTTACTAGTAATAAATATACGTAATTTACGAATTAACTTACGTAACGAACTTCTATATTCATATATTTTTAATACGTATATTAAGGGGTTCGCCTTCTAATCAATACCTCGCTCTTTACGCTAAAGTTTGAATTTTGTTTCAATTCTGTAAATATGACCCCTTATTCACAAAGGCCGTTAATTATAATTAATTAAAAAAACTTTCCGAAACATAAGTTTTTCAAAGAAAAGTAAAGGCCATTTTAAACTTAAGCTCAGGAGATACAAATACCTGTTAAAATTCAAACTCAAAAAGACCAGAAATTACTATTAAAGAATAAATTAAACCCAAAACGAACATAAATTAAATAAACAATCATAGAAAAAAACATACAACAAGTAATAATATAAATGAATAAATAGATCTTAAAGCAAGTAAGGCTTAGATTGAATATGAAAATCAAGCTTAAAACAAAAACAAATATTTTGCTATTAAAGTATAAATGAAACTTAAAATGAACATAAATTAAATAAACAATCAATGCGAACATATATACAATATATATTAATGTAAATGAATAAATAAATCTTAAAACGAGTGAAACGTAAATTGAATATACAAATCAAGTTTGAATCGAGTAAAAATAACTACAAACAAGAGTTTGGGTATCGACTCATTACAGAAGCCTAAAACCTACTGCGTCATTGGCGCTTTACTAAAAACAATTCTTTGAAATGTTTTCACTTTTGTAAATTTAATAAATCAAAAATTATTAAAGATTTTTGGGAATAAATATCAGCATATGTATATTAAATTGAAAATGAAAATTTTTTTATTAAATTCTTTTGGATTTTTTTTCAATAAAGTAACAATTATGTTCTTGCTTTTAGAAAGCATATGGGTTTTAAACCCTACTCACATTAATTTATGCTCGTTACTCTAATAGTTATTTTAATTTTTTTTCGTTTTGGGTTTCATTTATTTATTGATACTGATTTGGGGTAGTTGTATGCTTGGTAGATTATATGATAGTCCGGACACCAGGTGTTGAAAATGTGAACCATACCACGACGGAATGGGGCTGCTACGAGAATTAGCCTACCCTCCACTCCCTAAATTGACCATGCAGATTCAAAAATACCAATGGCACTTGCTTGCGAGGGGTGGAACACTCCAAAACTTGACATTTTATTATATTTTGGTGTTTCATGCAAGAAAATGCATATTCCACAAAGTTTGACGTGCAGTTTTCCGCTCAAATAGCCAAAAAGCCATAGAATGTTTTCATAACAAACTAAACACGATTAGTTACAAAAAATGGCAGAGTTAAAATAAATGGCTAAACTATATGAGTCTTGAACAGTCTTGGAAAGTGTAAACAAAATAAAATTGAATATTACATACATAATGATATTAATTGTTGAAAGATCCATCAGTTCAAGATTTTTTTTTCACTGTAATTTTTATTTTCATTTTCAATGCTGTAAGAACTGGAAAATAATAAAATTTAATATACTAGTAATTAGTTTTCAGTGAAGCACCAATGACGCAGAAGGCTTTAGGTTTTTACAGTTAAAAAAGGGGGCAGTATCCAAATTTTGCTTGTAGTGAAACTATATTTGTCTTGCCCAATCTTGAAAAGAACTAATAAATTAAACTGAATATTTGATGAATAATGATATTAATTGCTAAAGGCTCATCAGTTCAATATTTTACTGTAATTTTAATATTTATTTTCAATATTCAGTACAAAAGAAAACAATTGTAATATAATTAGTTTTCAGTAAAGCTCCAATGACGCAGTAGGTTTTAGGCATCTGCAGGGAGACGATACCCAAACTCTTGTTTGTAGTTATTTTTATTCGATTCAAACTTGATTTGCATATTCAATTTAAGTTTCACTCGTTTTAAGATTTATTTATTCATTTACATTAATATATATTGTATGTTTGTTCGCATTGATTGTTTATTTAATTTCTGTTTCTTTAAGTTTCATTTATACTTTAATAGCAAAATATTTGTTTTCGTTTTAAGCTTGATTTTCATATTCAATCTAAGCATTACTCGCTTTAAGATCTATTTATTCATTTATATTATTACTTGTTGCAAAAAGTTTCAAGTTTTTTGGCATGGGGGGGGGGGGGGTTCTTACTGTCCGATTATTCTTGACTTTAAAAAACGGATCTAGAACTTTCAATTTAAATGGAAAGAGGCTTTTTTAAAAGTCTATACGATTACCTCTTTTATAAAAACCTTATATATTAACAATAGACATCTTGCATAACTTGTGGACAGCGATTGACAACAATGAATGGATTGAAAAAATAGCTCCAATAAGGGGGTTTAGACCATTTCACTTGCTGACACAAATGGATCACGACTGTTTGGAATTGACCTTAATAGGAATTTGTGTGCCAAAGCAATTTTGCATCTATCATAGAGTATGTATTTTAACCTTATAATTGGATAATTATAATAGATTTCCTATGTGTTCTTCCCATATAAAACCCCTTCCCATAAGTTATAAACCCCCTTTAATAAGTTATGCCCCAGGGCATAACTTAAAACGCCTACCCCCGGGCACTGATGGGCTGTGTCGACACCGGAGTGTTTTGTTATCAGAACTTTGAACTATTTTAACAAAATGTCTATCTCAAAATTTTATCTGATGCATTTAGGGCGTGGAGGAGGGAGAGGGGCTAGTTGCCCTTAAATCTCTATTGATTCTTAAA
Organism: Artemia sp. Qi Xiang Cuo; assembly: GCF_049724085.1. NCBI lineage: Eukaryota > Metazoa > Arthropoda > Branchiopoda > Anostraca > Artemiidae > Artemia > Artemia sp. Qi Xiang Cuo. The sequence continues at coordinate 3,419,749 of NC_142795.1, read as the reverse complement.
AAATGAACAAGAACTTTCAATTTTCAATAAAATGAGCCCTCTCTAAAGTTTATACGAGCATCCCTTCCATAAGAAATAATATGAAGGATTCGGAGAATCCTTAAACTATAACCCTTGCCATGAGGGCTTTGGGGGAGTTGTAATCCTCAAAGACCTAATTTCCAGAACTTAAAACTACGTTTAATTAAATGGCAAAATGTTAAAATTTTGATTGGATGTGTTTGGGGAAAAGGTGGGCGTGAGAGGGGGGTTAGTTGCCCTCACATCACTTTCGACTATTACAAAGGGCACTAGCACTCGGATTTTCCAATCGAATGAGCCTTTTTTGAAGTTTGTGTGACACCGCCTTCTATAAAAACCTTATATGCCACCAGGGCATAACTTAAAACCCTTGCCCTGAGGGTTGTGGGGGATTGTCTTCCTCAAAAACATATTTTCTATATGGAAATTATCTATGCTGAACAAAATAGCTATCTCAAAATTTTGATTGGATGGGTCTGGGGGACTGATGGGCATGGGGGGGGGGCTAATTGCCTTCCAACCACTTTTGGCTATCAAGAAGGGCACAAGCGCTTTTAATTTACAATCGAATTAGCATTTTTTAATGCTTGTACAACAACGCCTTATTTAAAAATCTTATATGCCCCCAGGGCATAACTTAAAACCCTTGTCCTGAGGGTTGTGGGGGAGTGTCCTCCTCAAAAACATATTTTCAATCTGGAAATCAACTATGCTGAACAAAAATGGCCATCTCAAAATTTTGATTGGATGTGTTTGGGGGAATGATGGGCGTAGGGGGGGAGACTAGTTGCCCTCCAATAACTTTTTACTATTAAAAAGGGCACCATCCCTTTGAATTTTCAATCGAATGAACCTTTTTTGAAGTTTCTACGACAACGCCTTCTATAAAAACCTCATAGGCCCCCAGGGCACAACTCAAAACCCTTGCCCTGAGGGTAGTGGGGGATTGTCCTCCTCAAAAACATGTTTTCTATCTGAAAATGAACTACGCTGAACAAAATGGCTATCTCAAAATTTTGATTGGATGTGTTTGGGGGAATGATGGGCGTGGGGGTGGGGCTAGTTACCCTCCAATCGCTTTTGACTATTAAAAAGGGCACTATCCCTTTGAATTTCCAATCTAATGAGCCTTTTTTAAAGTTTCTACGACAACGCATTCTACAAAAACCTTATATGCCCCCAGGGCATATCTTAAAACCCTTTCCCTGAGGGTTATGGGGGAGTATCCTCCTCAAAAATATATTTTCTATCTGAAAATCAACTACGCTGAACAAAATGGATATCTCAAAATTTTGATTGGATGTGTTTGGGGGAATGATGGGCGCGGGGGGGGGGGGCTAGTTGCCCTCCAATCATTTTCGACTATTAAAAAGGGCATTAGCCCTTTAATTTCCAATCGAATGAGCCTGTTTTGAAGTTTCTACGACAACGCCTTCTATAAAAACCTTATATGCCCTAATGATGGGCGTGGGGGGATAGTTGCCCTCCAATCATTGTCGACTATTAAAAATGGCACTAGAATTCTCGATTTCCAATCGAATGAGCCCCCTTTGAAGTTTCTACGACGACCCATTCCATATGAAGTGCCTCTGGGAAAAAAATAAAAAAATAAAAATAAAACATTGGAACCGTATGGCCTTTACTATAGGCAACGCTACAGCGTTGCCTCTGATAAATAGCTCTTATGAAAGTACTAAAAAATCTTTGGCTTAAAGAGCGAGGTATTGACTAGGGGGCGAATCCACTCATACACGTAATAATTTCTGTTCGTTTTAAGTTTTGATTTAAGTTTTAAGTAAGCTTCTTACTTTCAGCTGAAAAACTGTTTTTTAAAATTTAATTTCTGATCGTTTTATTTTAAATATTGCTGGGAAATCTGGTACCCTCTTCAGAACAAAGTCTCTTTCCCCATGAGAACTTCCTCCATGAAAAGATCCTGCCATATAACCCCCGACCCCCCCCCCCCCGCTACCAGAAAAAATCCCCCCTGAAAATGTCTGTATAGTTCCCAATAAGCAATGCTATATGTAAGCATTGGGTTAGGTTCATAACTTTTAGCCCTCCTCCCGGGGACTTTGGGGGATTAAGTCATCCTAAAAGACATATTTATTATATTTATGACCATGCTGAACAAAATGGCTATATCAAAATTTTGTTCGGGTGACTTTGGGAAAAAAATGAGCGTGGGAGGGGGCCTAGTTGCCCTCCATTTTTTGGTCACTCAAAAAGGGCACTAGAGCTTTTAATTTCTGTTCGAATGAGCTCTCTTACGATATTCTAGGACCACTGGGTCGATAAGATCACCCCTGGGGGAAAAAAAACAAAAGAAAACAAAAAAAATAAACACACATCTGTGATCTTTCTTCTGGCAAAAAATACAAAATTCCACGTTTTTGTAGATAGGAGCTTGACACCTCTATAATAGGGTTCTCTGATACGCTGAATTTGATAATGTGATTTTCATTAAGGTTCTATAGGGGGTTTCATTTTAGGGGGTGTTTCGCCCTTTTTTCGGAAATCAGGCAAATTTTCTCAGGCAAGTAAATTCTGATGGGTAAGACTAAATTTGTTGAAACTTATATATTTTAAATCAGCATTAAAATCTGATTCTTTTGATGCATCTATTGCTATTAAAATTCCGTTTTTTAGAGTTTCGTTTACTATTGAGCCGGATCGCTCCTTACTTACTTACTTACTGTTACCACGAACTGTTTGAAAAATGGGCAACTTATATAGTGTACAACACTTGCATGAGGGGATGGAGGGGGTGTCGTCATCCCTAGAAGCACAGTTATTTGACTTTTCAACTATTTTGAACAAAATGGCTATTCGAAATTTTGATCAGATATTTTTGGAGAAATTTTATCTAAAAAGGGCAAGAGCTGGTTGCATTTCGACCATTTTTCAACAATCCCCTCAATATGCCCTGGCAGTTTAAACTTAATACCCCACAGTGATGTTGCAACAACATCACTATGTCGTTTCCATGAAAGATTGTAATCCAGGTTGAAACCAAGGTATCACGTTTCGTGAACTTGTTTCCCTGGCTCCTTCGCAAACAAAATTTTCCATTAATTCCCTGGGGCTCACCTACTCTTGAATATAAAATAAACTAGTTTTCGCAATATTAACAGAGAGTAAGCTTAAACTACTAAAAATATGGAAACTTTTTAAAACGGGATTAACCTTCAAAATCAAACTATGTAAACACCGACTAGAAAATGCAGTGTCTTCAAAAAACGAGGTGAGACAAGAACCTGGCAGATAAAACTTCATCGTCTGAACATATACCAAATACAGAAGTGGACCAAGCACCAAGCCTTGTGGGACCCCACAAGCTACAGGAAATGGGGGGGGAAGCAACGTCATCAATCATAACATTAATAAACCTACCATTCAAATAATTTTCAAACCATTTTAAACATGATCCTTTTATGCCTATACATTCTAATCTGCGCAATAAAATACTAAAATCTACTGTATCAAAATTTTTTTTTTTTTAATCAAAGAATACTGTTAGAGGAATTTAAACCCTTTCTAGACATTTATTTACAAAATCAACGAGGTGAATAGCAGCATGATTAGTAGAGTGGCCTCTCCGAAAACCAAACTGCGTCGCACTTTATAAACCATGCTTCGTAAGATGACCATAAAGGCGTCGGTGGACCACATTCTCAAGAATCTTGGTGAACAACGACAATATTGAAATTAGTTTCCACTTACCCATATCTGACTTCAAACTTCCTTTGAACAGAGGTATTACTTTAGCTTGTTCCAAGGCATTTGGGAAGGTGCCTATTGTCAGGGATTAATTAAAAAAAACTTTCCGAAAAGTAAGTTTTTCAAAGAAAAGTAAAGGCCATTTTAAACTTAAGCTCAGTAGATACAAATACCTTTTAAAATTCAAACTCAAAATGACCAGTGTTGTAACCCTTGGTCCCAGTTTGTTCAGATAAATGTCCCTCCCAGATTCATTTCTTTTGGCCCCTTAATTATTTTCCTTCCCCGAGTAATAAATATTAATTTTCCTTTTATTTTGTGACGCCATTTTAGGTCCTCTTAATTGCGTACGTGCTTAATAGACCACGAGGTAAGAAATTGCACAGTTAGGGAGGTTGACCAGTAAGTTAGTAAGTCCTAGGATTTGCTGGAAAGATTCATTTACCACCCTCGTACCCCATGTCGCAGCACACGGTTAGCGGAGCGGGCTGGGAGAAAGAGTTCTTTTTAAATCAGTTCTTATATACAACGTGTAGTGAATACAGTAAGATTTGTTTTTATGTACTCTTTTAACTTTTCAGCTTAGGTCGACTCTAAAAGAGATGGTTAAAAATCTTATCGGTAAAGTTTGGCTTTAAATGTGGCCATAGACCATCCGGTCACGTTAGTATATACGGAACCGTTGGAGTAACCGCGGAAATCCCACTAATTCGGGGCCGATGAGGGATCTCCCCCTCCAGTAAGTGGCATAGCAACTCTTTTCGCCATTTTTGCCTTTAAAGTGGTGACCCCCGCACGTTAAACCTCCAATAAGTGGTGCCAGCGGTACAAAGACTCCAATATGTGGTGGCAGCAAGAAAAAGAGCTATCAACAACACTGGTTGTAAAAAATTCTGCGTTTTCGAAGAGACGGGTTAATTTGGCCTAGAAAGTAGCCTATTGTGGTGATATATAAAAAGATAAAAATACGCAATTAATTAATAGAATTATGAAGGTCTATAATGGGCTCTGTGCCTTATTAGACAAATATAGAAAAGAATAACGTGAAATTAATGAGTTGAGTTTGCAGTGGGGGAATCTCCGTTTTTAAAAGTATTACAGGGTTTAAGGACAGATAAGAAAACGTTGAAAGTTGAGTTCTTATTTGAGTGAATTGGCGGACTTAGATATAATCTTCAGTGACGAAGGTTATAAGAGTAATGAGGACGGCAAATTAGGAGAATTTGTCAGTTTGTGCGCACATTGGACAAGGAAGGTGGGAGGTACCTGTCCTATTGAGTAATCTGCCCAGGAGGAGATTATATGTGGAATACGAGTATCCGGGGAGGATAAGTGATTTGTTTTACAGGGTAGTTCCCCTGTTTGAGTTTAGTCCAGCTAATTCACTAGTGGAATATTCGCGCAGTTTTTCTTATTGTTTTCTCGTCCAACCCCTGTTAATTCGTTTTTCGAAGATATATTTCACTCGCGTACAACTGCTTGTTGTGAAAGAAGTCTTTAATCACTAATGAAGTCAAGATATTTCGGTTATTTGAAAATTTGTTGAATATTATTACACGGAGCTGATAATTGACAATAGTTATTGCGTACCATAATTTTTGCGTGACAGTTTTTGAATTTACCAAGATTGAATAATTGAATAAGAGATAATATAATCAGAGAGAAGTAGACGCGGTAAAATGAGGGGGTACGAAAAAAACTTAGGAAAGATATATGAAAAAACAAAACAAACTAACCCCTCAGATGCTTGGCAAAATGAAGGTGAGTTACAAATAAAAGAAAATACGGATAAAGAACGAGCAGAGTCAGAAAACGAATTAAGAGAATATAAAGACAGTGAGAGTCATAGTAGGCTAAGTATCAGGAGTAGTAGAAGCTCAATTTCTAGTAAAAGCTCCCGAAGGAGTACTCAAATAGATACAACACAAAAAATATTAAATTTCATGAGAGAAAGAGAGGTAGCCAGAGAAAAAAGGACGAGGAAGATAGAAAAGAAACAGATGAAGAAAGAATAGCTATAGAAAAAAAGGAAGAAGCTGATAGAATAGCCAGAGAACAAAAAAAGGAAAATGATAAAATAGCTAGAGAGAAAGAAGCAAGATATCACTAAGAGTTTAAAAGAACCATGATAGGCCTAATAGAAGCCCGCTGGGGAAAATCCAGAAAGGGATATTTTATCACAACTAACTTCTAGGCTGTCAAATAGCCATAATAATTTGTCTAAGAATCAATCAATAGAAAAAGAAAATTACCAGACATTAAAAACTTTTACGGGAAAATATGCTACTTCGTTGACAAGGCGGGGAGGTGGACCGGCCCAAAAAACAAATGGGGAGGCTGTGCCACCCTGTCGGAAAAATGAAGTACTTGATACGCGTGTTCAAAATATTGATAATCCACAAAAATGGGATGCGGAAGTAAAAAGACCACAAAATATTGAAAATAAGACGCGCGAGAATGATTTTTCGGTAAAATTTCTAGAAAATGGAAAACTTGAAAAGACTTTTAATGAATATGAGACGCTAACAAGTACAGGCCAAAATGAAGCGCTGATTGTACTAGAGAATAAGGAGACGAAATTTCTTGTACGCGTTTTTCCTCGGATAGTTCGAGAAATTTTAGTAGAATATACAAAACCAAATTTCGGAATTCACTTCCCATTTGATGACGAAATGTTTGTTGCTGCGGTAAGAATAAAAAAGACTAAAAGACAGAAGAAAGATATCAAGCGAAACTAAAATAAAGAAATGCAGTCAAAGATGAGCACTGGAGTCCAATTCAGATTTCATGACAATTTAATTATTGCTACTACAAAAGAAAAGGAAACTAAGAGAGAGAAAAGAGATATTAAACGGATCTACAATGAAGTAATTCAATTAAAGACAGTGGACACTGGAGTCCAAATTAGATATAACGGTGATTTATCATTTTGCGCAAATAATAGAATTGAAAAAAGTAGAGAAGAAAAGAGGAATGCAAAGAAGAGACAAAATTTGGAGATTCAGCCTGCAGTGGCGAAAAAAAATGTTGGATGGGCTGTGCCTTGAAAACATAGATAATAAGGGGGAAAAAGAGGTCAAATACCCATGGGGAATAAAACAAGATGGTTACAAAAGTGTGATAGCTGACCTACAAAAGGTGGGGGGAGAGTGGGGAGATATAGAATTTCAAATCACATTGGAAAAGTTTGGGAAGAAACTTGATGTTGGTCTGATCAATTTAAAGTAAGGTTTGTTTTCTTATGAGGAGGAGGAATCTCTGGTGGTAGATCCCCTATGGAACGTCGTGAAATATAAACCATTTCCTAGATACACAACTGGCGGACCAGTTATGTTACCTTTACTGAAGCCATGTCGTTTGAATCTTCAATATCATCTTCATCCCTCATCGCCGAGCAGTACTCATTCGATTATTTTAGAGGGCAAGACCCAGAAAAAAGCGATTCGAGGTTCGCTCACATTCTTACTTCATTTTCCTGAACTCCTATCGTCTTCACTGGCCTGTGTGTTTTCGGCCTTAGACTATTTGAAATTATGCCAAGGGGCAATTTACTTTTTTATTGAGAGGTGGGGTTGTTTCCACAGATGAAAATTAAGAGGCTAGTGCAGCCAATTTTTCACGATGGCTGGCATCATCGAAAGTGCCAGGAACTGATTCTCTGCTCCTCTCAAATGTAAATTCGTGAGAGCAAGAAAATTTTTGTTTTTGAGTGTGCCGTGCAAAATGAATCTCTATGAATCTTAGGGACTTCAACTTTAATAATCAAATGCGGATGTCACACGATCTAGACCATCGTGGTCCTAAAGTAGAGCCGTGTTGAGGACGACTAATCCAGAGCTAATCGGTGGAAGCACAAGCATCGGTAGAAGAGAAGATAAACAAGTTTAGTGATTTTAAGTTTGGTGTTATTTATTTTATGTCTGAGTTTCCAGCCATTCCACCGGGGATGCGGGCCATATATCTTAGGAGGGAGGTGTTGGAACCCTTGGTCCGAGTTTGTTTAGATAAATGTCCTTCCCAGATTCCTTTCTTTTGGCCCCTTAATTATTTTCCTTCCCCGAGTTATAAATATTAATTTTCCTTTTATTTTGTGACGCCATTTTGGGTTCTCTTAATTGCGTACGTGCTTAATAGACCACGAGGTAAGAAATTGCGCAGTTAGGGAGGTTGACCAGTAAGTTAGTAAGTCCTAGGATTGGCTGGAAAGATTCATTTACCACCTTCGTACCCCATGTCGCAGCACGCGGCTAGCGGAGCGGGCTGGGAGAAAGAGTTCTTTTTAAATCAGTTCTTTTATACAACGTGTAGTGAATACAGTAAGATTTGTTTTTATGTACTCTTTTAACTTTTCAGCTTAGGTCAAGTCTAAAAGAGATAGTTAAAAATCTTATCGGTAAACTTTGGCTTTAAATGTGGCCATAGACCATCCGATCGCGTTAGTATATACGGAACCGTTGGAGTAGCCGCGGAAATCCCACTAATTTGGGGCCGACGAGGGATCTCCCCCTCCAGTAAGTGGCATAGCAACTCTTTGCGGCATTTTTGCCTTTAAAAGTGTTGATCCCCGCATTTAAACATCCAATAATCAGAAATTACTGTTAAAGAATAAATGAAACCCAAAACGAACAAAAATTAAATAAACAATCATAGCAAAAACATACAACAAGTAATAATATAAATGAATAAATAGATCTTAAAGCGAGTAAGGCTTAGATTGAATATCAATATCAAGCTTAAAACGAAAATAATATTTTGCTATTGAAGTATAAATGAAACCTAAAACGAACAGAACTTAAATTAACAATCAATGCAAACAAACATACAATAGATATTAATGTAAATTAATAAATAAACCTCAAAACGAGTGAAACTTAAATTGAATATGCAAATCAAGCTTGAAACGAACAAAAATCACCACAAACAAGAGTTCGGGTATGACCTCCTTCTCTCACTGTAAAGGTCTAAAACATACTGCGTCATTGGCGCTTTACTGAAAACCAGTTTTATTACAAATATTTTCTTTTGTACTTGATATTGAAAATAAAAATTAAAATTATACTAACATTTTGAACTGATGAGCTTTCAGCAATTAATATCATTATTCATCAAATATTCAGTTTAATTTACTAGCTCTTTTTAAACTTGTTAAAGACGAATATAATTTCCCAACAAACAAGTGTTTGGATACTGCCTCCTTTACTGACTGTAAATAAAAACCAAAAGCCTACTGCATCATTGGCACTTAACTTAAAACGGATTATATTACAAATATTTTCTTTTCCAGTTCTTACAGTATTGAAAATCAGAATACAATTACAGTGAAAAAAATTCTTGAACGGATGGATCTTTCAACAATTAATATAATTATACATCAAATATTCAATTTGATGTTATTTATACTTTCCAAGACTGTTTAAGACTCATATAGTTTTCAACAAAGTGCCAATGACGCGGTAGGTTTTAGACTTTTACAGTGAGAGCAAAAGGTCATACCCAAACTCTTGTTTGTAGTGATTTTTGTTTGTTTCCAGCTTGATTTATATATTCAATTTAGGTTTCACTCGTTTTAAGGTTTATTTATTAATTTACATTAATATATATTGTATGTTTGTTTGCATTGATTGTTTATTTAATTTCTGTTCGTTTTAAATTTCATTTTTACTTCAATAGAAAAATATTGTTTTTTGTTTTAAGCTAGATATTCATATTCAATCTAAGCATTACTTGCTTTAACATCGATTTATTCATTTATATTGTTACTTTTTGTTTGTTTTTGTTATGATTGTTTATTTAATTTCGATTCGTTTTGGGTTTCATTTATTCTTAAGGGTATTTTTCGGTTATTTTGATTTTTAATTTTAAAGGTATTTTTATATTCTGACCTAAATTTTAAAATAGCCTTCACTTTCCATTGAAAAACTTATTTTTCGGAAAGTTTTTTTTTATTATTTTTTTTCGTTTTTGATTGCAGAAAATTTCAACTTTTTAAAAATTCCTTATTTCAAAATCACACTTAAAAAAAAAAAAAATCAAATATTCATCAAAGTATCAAAACTGATATCAAAGCAACAATATCAAAGGGAAAAAATGGATTTTTGTCAACTGAGTTTATATTATTTGATGTTTGAACTATTTTTAACAAAATTGCTATCTCAAAATTTTTATCGGATGGGTTTGGTGAAAAAGGGTGAGGGGGGACTAGATTAAGCTTCTGTCTCTTTTTACTCTTTAAAAGTAAACTAGAACTTTCTACTTTCAATCAAATGAACCCTATCTGAAGTTTATATGAGTATCCCTTCTATAAGAACCATATATATATCCCCAGAGTATAACTTACAACGCCTATCCCTGGGCCCTGGAGGGTTGTGTCGACCTTGGAATTTTAATATCTGATGGTAGAACTATTTTTAACAAAATAGTCACCTGAAAATTTTATCGAATGGGTTTATCCATCCGATAAACCCAAAGGCGTGGAGAGCGAGAAGGGCTAGTTGCCCCCTGATCCTTTTTCACTCTGAGAAAATGAACTACAACTTTTAATTTCCATTCAAATGAACCCTCTCTGAATTTTATACGAGCATACCTTCCATAAGAACCATATATGCCCCCAGGGCAATACTTAGAACACCTGCCCCGGCCCTTGGGGGGTGGGGTGGAGGGGTTGTTTCGACACAGGAGTTTTTCTTATCTGATCTTTGAACTATTTTTAACGAAATGAACATACGTAAAGGAGTTTTGTTATATGATCTTAGAACTATTTTTAACAAAATGGCTACCTCAAACTTTTTATCAGATGTATTAGGGGGAAAAGGGCTTGGGGGGGGGGTGCAGTTGCCCTTCGATAACTTTTGACTCTTAAAAAGGGCACTAGAACTCTCGATTTACAATCGAAAGAGAACCCTTTCAATTTTTCATGGCTATTCTTTCCAGATAAAGTGTCTCTAGAAAAAAATTGGAGTGTGGGGGAAAGCTAGCTTCACTCCGATGACTTTTGACTCTTAAAAAGTGAATTACAACTTCCAATTTCCAATCAAATTAGTCCTCTAGGAATTTCATACGAGCATTACTTCTATAACAACCATATATGGCCACAGGGTATAACTTACAACATCTGCCCCAGGGCCCTGGGGGTCTGTTTCCACACCGGAGTTTTTGGTTATGTGAACTTTTAACTATTTTTACAAAATGTCCATCTCAAATTTTATCTAATGCATTTAGGGCGTGGAGGAGGGGGGGGCGAGTTGCCCTCCGTTCTCTTTTGACTCTTCAAAAATGAACCATAAATTTCAATTTCAAATCAAATGAGCCCTCTCCGAAGCTTATACGAGCATCCCTTCCATAAGAACTATATATGTAGAACTATAATGCTCTAGAGCATTACTCCTAACGCCTGCCTCCGGGCCCTGGCGGGTTCCGTCGACGCAGGAATTTATCTTATCTGACCTTTGAACTATTTTAATGAAATGGCTATTATAAAAGTTTTATCTGATGGACTTGGGGACACCTTCTATAAAAGCCTTATATGCCCCCGGGGCATAACTTAAAACCCTTGCCCTGGGAGTTGTGGGGGAGTGTCCTCCTCAAAAACATATTTTCTATCTGGAAATCAACTACGCTGAACAAAATGGCTATCTCAAAATTTTGATTGGATGTGTTTGGGGGAATGATGGGCATGGGGGGCTTGTGGCTCTCCAATCACTTTTGACTATTAAAAAGAGCACTAGCCCTTTGAATTTCCAATCGAATGAGTGTTTTTTGAAGTTTCTACGACAACGCCTTCTATAAAAACCTTATATGCCCCCAAGGCATAACTTAAAACCATTGCCCTGAGGGTTGTCCTCCTCGAAAACATATTTTCTATTTGGAAATTAACTACGCTGAACAAAATGGCTATCTTAAAATTTTGATTAGATGTGTTTGGGGAAAAGGTGGGCGTGGGGGCGGGGGGGTTAGTTGCCCTCCAATCACTTTGGACTATTAAACAGGGCACTAGCCATTTGAATTTCCAATCGAATTAGCTTTTTTTGAAGTTTCTACGACAACGCCTTCTATAACAACCTTATATGCCCCCAGGGCATAACTTTAAACCCTTGACCTGAGGGCTGTGGGGGAGTATCCTCCTCAAAAATATATTTTCTATCTGAATTCAATTCAATTTCAATTTCAATTTATAACTGGGATTTATTTTACTATATACATAAAAAACAAACAAACAAAATACCCCCAGAAGCAAGCTTGTGCGGGGTTAATCCCTTCTAGACGCATAAAAAATCATAATAACAAAATAAGATCCAAAATAATAACTCTTTTCAATTAATATGAATACAAATACAAGTTCTGCCCTCCAACTCAAAAACTAATACTAACATACTATACATAGCCCCTTGACAATAATCACGTACCCCCCCCCTTTTTAGCCAATTCATTAAAAATAATAAATTACTAAACAATACGATCTCAATAAACTACGGAACAGCAGCAGGTCATCCACACATTTAAGTTCCACTGGTAAACTATTCCAAGCACTCGGACCGGCATGACGGATAGAAAAAAATGATCTTGTCGCTTGCGGAATCGGTCTTCGAAATTCTTCCAAATTTCTAGTTCCATGCTCATGAACATCACCCCCACTCACAAACATTCCCTTAAAACAAACAGGAACACTACCATAAAGATACTTAAACATGAACTGTGTTTTATAAAATTTAAAAAGACCCGATACCGGTAGAATCTTCAGCGTCATAAACTCATTACGAACAGATGATCCTCTATTATCCTTACCAATCAAAAGCCTTATTGCCGAATTTTGTAGTACACGCAGGGGCAGAAGATGCGTTCCGAAAGTAGACGACCATACTGAAGAACAATATAATAGATATGGATGTACAATTGAAAAATACAATAATCTTAATATACTAGTTGGGAGAAAATTTTTCAGTTTACGCATAATTCCAACATTACGTGCAAGTTTCATAGACACACAATCAATATGATCTACAAAACTTAAAGTTTCATCAATAATAATCAACTATGCTGAAAATCAACTATGCTGAACAAAATGGCTATCTCAAAATTCTGATAGGATATGTTTGGGGGAATGATGGGCTTGGGGTGGGGGGGCTAGTTGCCCTCCAATCACTTTCGACTATTAAACAGGGTACTAGAACTCTTTATTTCCAATAGAATGAGCCCCCTTTGAAGTTTCTACGACAACGACTTCTGTAAGAACCTTATATGCCCCCAGGGCATAACTTAAAACCCTTGCCCTGAGGGTTGTGGGGGAGTGTCCTCCTCAAAAAGATATTCTATATTTGTAAATCAACTACGCTGAACAAAATGGCTATCTCAAAATTTTGATTGTATTTGTTTGGGGGAATGATGGGCGTGGGTTGGGGGGGGGGGGGGCTAGTTGCCCTCCAATCACTTTCGACTATTAAAAAGGGCACTAGAACTCTTGATTTCCAATCGAATGAGCCCCCTTTGAAGTTTCTACGACAACGCCTTCTATAAGAACCTTATATGCCCCCAGGGCATAGCTTAAAACCCTTGCCCTGAGGGTTGTGGGGGAGTGTCCTCCTTAAAAACATATGTTCTATCTGGAAATCAACTACGCTGAACAAAATGGCCATCAAAATTCTGATTGGATGTGTTTGGGGGAATGATGGGCGTGGGGGGGGGCTAGTTGACCTCCAATCCCTTTCGACTATTAAAAAGGGCACTAGAACTCTCGATTTCCAATCGAATGAGCCCCCTTTGAAGTTTCTACAACAACGCCTTCTATTAAAACCTTATATGCCCCCAGGACATAACTTAAAACCCCTGCCCTGAGGGTTGTGGGGGAGTGTCCTCCTCAAAAACATATTATCTATCTGGAAATCAGCCACGCTGAACAAAAAAGTTATCTCAAAATTTTGATTGGATGTGTTTGGGGGAATGATGGGCGTGAGGGGGGCTAGTTGCCCTCCAATCACTTTTGACTATTAAAAAGGGCACTAGAAATCTCGATTTCCAATCGAATGAGCCCCTTTGAAGTTTCGACGACGACCCCTTCCATATGAAGTGCCTCTGGGAATTTTTTTTTTTTAATAAATAATAATAATACTAAAATATTGGAGCCGTATGGCTTTTACTATAGGCAACGCTATAGTGTTGCCTCTGATATGTTAATAATGTGAAGCAAGGAAGGAAGTAGATACATCACTATAGCTTTAAATGTCCTTATATTTACACCATCAATCCCAGCAGAATTTGATTTAATTTTCTTAACAATTTTTATAACCTCATCACTTGTACATTTTTCAAACCGAAACTCCAATCCTTTCCCTCTATAATCCACAAATTAATCTGAAAGAAAATGTATTGAATCATTTCTAGCACCCTCATAAACTGAAGATCCTATTTTTGAATAGAAATGACCGAAATGATTGGCGACAGCATCTTTCTCACTTACAGACATGCCATTAATGTCAATACAAGGAGAATGGCTGCAATTTTTTCTTTTCATGAATTCATTAATAACCTGCCACGTTGCATTAGTATCACCTTTGTGCTCACTAAACTTTTCACTAAAATACCTCTTTTTAGCATGGCGTCGCTGAAAGTTTACTTCGTTTCTTGCCCCTCTGACTTCCTCAAAATCAGTCGGATCTTGAGCATTTAGAGCTTGTTCGCATAGCAGATTTCTTTTATTTTTTCCATTTATGATTTGGTCAAGTACCCATGGCTTTCGTGGTTTATCTTTCTTCTGTCTGACAGCTCGGGAACACGTTTTATCATAAGTTGGCTTTAAAATAGACATAAATTTATTGTAAGCAAGGGAAGAATCATCAGTTATTTCCAACACAGTGTCCCAGCTGAGATAGCTCAGTTGCTCGGCAAATTTGTTCAGGTTTTCTTTTGTAAGCTCAGGCCCCATTATTGTCTTCGACCTAGTATAAACTTTTTAAAGACAAGTTAACTGAGTCACAACTGGGAGATGGTCTGGACCGGAATGCACAACCAAATCTGCGCAAATATGATTCAAAGAAGCAGAATCAACGAAAACATTATCAATTACAGTAGCAGAGTGACTCGATATACGGGTTGGAACACAAGCTAAGGGGTAAAAATCATTTGAAATCATATAATTTACAAAATCAAAATTATCAGCTGTAAGATTTAAAAGGTTATTGACACCTGCCATGTCTGGTGGAAGTATGATTCGCGTAGCACCAAGTATACTATTTATGGCACTGCGTGGTGCAAATGCATCACACCTGGCAAAGCAAGTGGCTCTTTTAGATTTACACCCAATGGTGGAGATTGGGAACCCCTTGGATGATGACTGACCTTGTGATCATACGAATATTTTTTTTTGTAAATATTAGCTAAGTAAAGTTTTGTAATCGTGTATGCTGAAGTTGAAACCACAACAAAAAGCTGCATTAAATTAGAATAACATTTGACAAGTTCATTTTTGCGGTTTGGACTTTTGGTTAAGGCCAGTTAACATTTATTCGCTTCGTGGATACACACTAGTGGTCTTAATTAAAATAGAACAAGGCTAAGGATATACTCTTCAAAGGTTGAGTCAGGCATTTGGTCCATTACCCTTTTAAAATAGCAAAACTTTTTAATTACTGGTACTATTTCTATCAGCTCACTACAGCACCCAGCTGCCTAAGGCCACCAAAACTGCTCGAATTCCCCCTCTACCCCAATCTGCTCAAAACTTCTCTCTTTGATAATTTCTAAGACCACACTGCCTTTCCATGACGATAAATAAAAGTTCAAATAGTGATAACATCCTTTTAATAGACAGTGTTTCACAAACAGTGATAGAAATTCACCAAATATACCAGATATTTATTTCGTATATAAACTATTGTTTTAAATTGTTTTAGCTTAGTTTTACTACTGATGACGGTCACTGCATATGTAACCGAAATATCTGGTATTTTTTGTGAATTTCTATGACTGTTATCATCATCACTGTCTATTAAAAGGATTTTTATCCCTATTTGAACTTTTATTTAACTTCTCTCTTTGTAATCTTCCATGGAGTTCAATTTTTTTTTCTCATTACCTTTTACCACCTCGTTCGGGGGCGACTGGCTTTTAGTATGTTCTTAGATGGGCGGCCGAAAAGCCCAATCATTGGTATAGTATCATTCGTCATGCGTCGCCTTTTTTCACTATAGCCCTATAACTTGAGATCGAACCATATATATCTTACAACTTATTGTCGCTCGATATATATGACCAGGCCAACAAATACCTAAAATATCTAAGACAATTCCTCTAGAAAACATCTTGCATATCTTCCTCTGGTTTTCGAAGTGTTGACTTTTCCGAGTCATACTTGATTACTATCGCCACTATGGCTTCCAATGTTGTAATATTAGTTCTGAGACTTACTTTCCTATTTTTCCAAAATTTATTCAACAGCGAAAAAAAGCACCCTGTACAATGGTGATCCTACATTAACATCTTTACTGCATCCATTTATTCACTAATAAATAAAAGCACATAGGCCTATTCAAACTTAAAACACACGAACGTTATCTAAAGTAAAGAGTAGGCTGAAATCCCTGGAAGTTTTCTTTCACTTTGTTACAGGTTTCGTACCTCACTGAAAACACAGGGTGTTACAGTATGGTTTTTGTATGGTTTATGGTTTGTATGGTTTTTGTATGGTTTTGTATGGTTTTGTATGGTTACAGTACAGTTTATGGTCTTTTTGCTTTTCTGACATTTCAAAATAAAAATGAATTCTGGAAAAATGTTACCAAGTACTTAGACTGGGAGGGAGGGTTTTCTAACCTCTCTCTAATAAATGTCGAGATTTTACAATTCTCTCCGTAATAGTACTGAATTTAATATATTACACCTAAATTTTGTTTCCCCCACCCCTAAAAATCTATTTATGTTCCTGAAAATTGCAAATAAACGTATCGAGTTTATTAAAGTGTTATTTCACTTTAGAATAAAATATAATTTTTTTTTTTTACATAACTAACTTTCGAAAAACCAAATTTTGCTAGATAAATGAATTAAATACTGATTAGGATTCATTTGCAAGGTAGCTTAGTGCAAAAAAAAAAAAAAAAATCTAAATTGAGAATACAAAATTCTGATGATTTCCGAAAACATGCTCCCCCCCCCTCTCATCCCTCAGGGCAGGTGTTGTAAATTATGGAATTTGGTCACTGTTAAAATCTAGGGTTTATTGTTGGGAAAGGGGGGATTTTTCTTATCCTGGATGGATCCCAAAAGGATAAGGGTGCTAAGGTAAGACTCAAGGGGATGTTGAACTAAATTAAAAGACACTTTGTATATCCAGGCTATCAAAAGGGTGTATCTGCAGTATCTCAGGAACGGCTGAGGATGATAAGCGGAAACTTTCAGGGCATGTTAAAGAGGATGTTGAAAACTGATCAGAGGGCAACCAGCCCGCCCTCGCATTGCCTTTTTAGTTGTCCTCCCCCAAACACATCCGTTCAAAATTTTAAGGTAGTGAATTTGTTTAAAATAGTCCAAAGATCAAACAACCATGCCTTAAGGGCTGAAATAACCAGGGGAGTAGCTCCATAATTTTTATGGGGGGTGGGGGGCAAGCGGGGTCCATTTCCGGATAGTCAAGGGGGATGGGCTATATAATAGTTATTTTCTCCAAATTTTTGGGGGGCAACTGCCCCTCCCGCTTGCCCCCCTGAAATGACACCCCTGGAAATAACTGCCCACAGTTCTTGGGGCAAGGTCTGTAAATTATGCAACTTGTCCATTCTTCACATATAGGCTAATGTTGTTGTCTTAGGAAAGGGTGGCACTTGTGATCATGGGTCTCCAAAAAGGCTTAGGGTATTGAGGGGAATGTTTCAGGAAATGTTAAGTGACACTAAGTTACACTAAGTGATTGCTGCTGTCAAAAGAACCAGCTTTTGAGGGTATGAAGTTGAAACTTCTAGGGCACGTTGAGGGTGTGCTGAAATGTGATCAGAGTGCAACCTAGCTCCTTTTGCCTTTTGTAGGTCCCCTTAAGAATGATCAACATTTTGAGATAGCCATTTTTTCAAAATAGAAAAAAAGTTCAATAAACATGCATCTGGCGTGGCATGAGCTCCAAAAACCATCATGGCAAAGGTCGTAATTTATGCCATTAGCCCATTGTTTGCACATAGGATTTATCGGTGAGAAAGGGGGGAATGTTTGATCCTGGGTGGGTCCAAAAGGGCTAAGGATATTAAGTTGAAACTTCACGGAATGTTAAGGGGGATTTTGAACTAAATAAAAAGACGCTATGTCAGTCCAGGTTATCAAAAAGCACATCTGCAATATCTCAGAATCGACTCATTGCATTACTTTGAATCTTTCAGGGCAGGTTGAGAGGATGTTGAAAAGAGATGGGAAGACAGCCAGCCCTTGCCTCTGTTGCCCTTTTAAGATGCCTCCCCCCAACAATAATCAAAATTTCGAAACAATCGTTTTGTTCAGAATAGTCAAAAGATCAAATAACTATACCTCCACAAATGACTTGGCCCGCATAACCGCTGGGACAAGGGTTGTAATTTATGCAGTTTGTCCATTGTTTACACATAGGATTTATTATCGGGAAATAGACGAATGTTTGAGCCTGGTTGGATCTTACAAGACTAAGGGTATTAAGGTCAAACTTAAGGAAATATTGAACTAAATCAAAACCCTTTACCATAAAGTTAAATCAAGACACTATGTGTGATCAGGTTAAACAAAAGTGTTATCTGCAATATCTCAGGAACAGATAAGGGTGTTAAATTGAAACTTTCAGGGCTACTGCGACTAACACTATTGCGACTTCGACTGCGACTAAAATTACTTACGACTGCAACTGCTTGCGACTGCGACTACTTGTGACTGCAATTATTTGTTACTACGAATACTTTTGACTGAAATTGCGACTACTTGAGACACCGAGTACTTGCGGCTCCGACTACAACTACTTGCGACTATGAATAGGACTACTTGAAACTGTGAATGTGACTACTTGCGAGTGCGACCACTTGTGACTGCGATTTTTTTCTACTGTGACTGAGACTACTTGCGACCATGACTGCTTGCGTCTGTGACTACTTAAGACTGCGTCTAGGTGCAACTACCATTACCTGCAACTAGAACTGGTTGTAACTGTGATAGGGACTACTTGCTACAGCGACTACTGACGACTGAAACTGCAACTACTTGCAAATGCGACTATTACTTTTGCTACTCCGATTGTTACTGAAAACAAGATGTATTTTAAACTGAATTTTTGTATCATAACATTAAAAAAACAAATATTGTTAAACAAAATCTTGAATCTTGAATTGCTGAGATTTCAAGGAATTAATATCATTATATATTAAACATTCAGTTTATTTTCATTCGTTTTACATTTCGTCAGTGTTTTGAAAAATTGAAGCATAATTTTAAAAATAGAAATTGTTTTCAATAAACGCAAATGACAAAAAAAGACTTCATGGGAGGGGGGGGTAGTAGCGAAATTCTTTTTTGTTGTAATTTCAAGTTTGACTTGAACACTCATTTTAATTTCTACTTGTTTTAGGATTTAATTATTAATTTTTATTAGTAAATGTTATCTTTATGTTTGATTTGATTATTTACTTTAATTTTTGTTTATTTGGGTTTCAATTATTCTTTGACAGTAATTTCTGGTCGTTTTAAGTTTGATATATTTATAGGACTTTATTTTAGTTCGCCTTAAATTTTAAATATCTCTTCACTTCTCTTTAGAAACCTTCTTTTCCAGAATTTTTTTTTTGAAATTTATAATGGAAAAACTGAGCCTGTGCAACATCTCAGGAACGGCTAATGGCAGTAAGTTGAAACTTTCATGGAAAGTTAAGGAAGATGTTGAATTAAATCTAAATACACTCTGTGAAATCAGTTTGTCGAGAGCACGCATCTGCAAATTCTCAGGAACAGATGACGGTGTTCAGATCAAACATCCAGAGAAATGCATTCAAAAGGGATTGAAGGACATAAAGTCCCCTTTTCTTACCCTTTTTCTATTTGCTTCCCCCGGAACCTCTAAAACATTTGATCAAAATTTTTTAGATACTCATTCTGTTCAAAACAGTCGATAGGACCAGTAAAATGCCTCAGGGAATTACATTAGCTCACAGGCCCGGGGGGGTCGTAAATAATACAAATCAGCAATTGCTTAAAAATATGTTTTGTAATGGAAAGGGGGATTTATGCAATATTTAAGAAACGGCTAAGTTTAATAAGTTGAAACTTTCAGATAATATTGAGGTGATATTGAATTAAATCGCTTCACTCTATCTGCACCCTGGATGTCAAAAGGGTGAAGCTACAAAATCTCACGAACAGCTAAGGATATTAAGCTTAAACTTTCAGGGAATGCTGATGTGGATGTTGATCGAAATCAAATAGTACTGTTTATATCCTGGTTATCGAAAGTGTGTATCTACAATATCTCAAGAATGATTAAGGGTATCAAATTGAAATTTTCAAGGAATATAAGGGGGATTCGAGCTAAATCAATAGACATTATGTGCAGTCAGGCTGTCAAAAAGCCGTATCAGCAATATTTTGGAAACGGCTAAGAGTATTTAGTTGAAACTTTCAAGGACTGTTGAGGGGGATAATGGACTAAATAAAATACATTATGTGTATCCAGATTGTCAAAATGATGTATCTGCAAAATATCACGAACGGCTAAGGGAATTAAGTTGAAAAATTCGGAGACACTTTTGTAAGTTGACACTGACATCCAAGTTTTCAAAATAGCTCATCTATCTACGAAAATCAGGTAAGGCTTAGGGTATTAAGTTAAAATTTTCTGAGAGAGCTGAGGAGGATGTCGAACTGTATCAAAATAAACAATTTGCATCCAGGATGTTCTGTTTAGCAACCATTTCGACCAAAATGGTCAAAAGCCCAACAAATGCCTCCAGGGTTGGTGCTAACCCCAAAGGCACTTTAGCAAGGGCACTAATAATAAAAATTGGCAATGTTTAAAAATGTGTTTTACAATGTAAAGGGGTATTTTGTGCAATATTTCTGAAACAGCTATGTGTATTCAGTTGAAACTCTCAGGTAATATCGTGGAGATGTTGAACTAAATCAAAAGACGCTATGGGCATCCAACTTTTCAAAACAGATTGGTCGAAAAATGGTAGGATAAACTAAGACTATTGAGCTGAAACTTTCAGAATATGTTTAGGGGCATGTTGAACTTAGTTTATGCATCCAGTTTGTCAAAATAAATACTTTCTTACACTAAACCACGCATACGCAAGGTCTCAATATGGCTCTGCTTTTTTTGAAAAACCTTTCGGTCCGAAAGTTTTTTTTTTTAATTAGTTGAAAAAAATGGCTATCTCAAAGTTTTGATCGTAGCCTATGTCCTTGAGAGGTACATATGGGCAGTTAGAAAAAAAGGGCAGGAGGGCTGGTGACGCTCCAACCACATTTGATTGTTAAAAAAGGGCAGTAGAACTTTCAATTCCAATCGAATGAGCCCCCATCAAAATCTCTACAACCACAAAGTCCAAAAGTCCGAAGGTCCGAAAAAAAACTTTCGGTCCAAAAGTTTTTTTTTTAATTAGTTGAACAAAATGGCTATCTCAAAATTTTTATCGTAGCCTATGTCCTTGAGAGGTACAGATGGGCAGTT
Organism: Artemia sp. Qi Xiang Cuo; assembly: GCF_049724085.1. Taxonomy (NCBI): domain Eukaryota; kingdom Metazoa; phylum Arthropoda; class Branchiopoda; order Anostraca; family Artemiidae; genus Artemia; species Artemia sp. Qi Xiang Cuo. The sequence continues at coordinate 3,398,352 of NC_142795.1, read as the reverse complement.
AGAAAAAAGCGCAGGAGGGCTGGTGACGCTCCAACCACATTTGATTTTTAAAAAAGGGCAGTAGAACTTTCAATTCCAATCGAATGAGCCCCCATCAAAATCTCTGCAACCACCCCTACCATGTGAAGTGGCTTTGGGAAACAATACTGCACAAACCCTCTCCCCTTTTCAATTATTAAATATAGTTTTAAATAATGTAATTTGCATTATTCTCGGCCTTTCGGGGTTGGATCGTCCCTCGAAGCATATTTTTTGAACCTTTCAGCTATTTGAAGTAAAATGTTTTTTTTTTATCAAAAATATTTTGATCGGATATCTTTGGAGGTTACAGCGGTGGGTCTGATACCAAAAAAAGGCAAGAGAGGGGGCTTGTTGCCTTCCAATCATTTTTTACTCTGAAAAAGGACACCAAGACTTTCAGTTTCCAATTGAATTAAACTTCCGAAGTTTAATTTTGTTTTTTTTTGGAAAATTAGACTAAATTAAATTAGACTGCTCTTCCTAAGAGGAAAAAATGTCGTACCAACGAAGTTATCCCATTCTGATGATTTGTTTCCACCATTATTTAAAGCTGCAGAAATAGATTAAGCTGATAAATGTTATTAATTGGTCGATGGAGCTTTTTAAAAGGAGCATTCAAAATATGAAATGGAGCATATTTCTCGGAATGTGTTTTTGAGCAGTAGGGGAGGCAGGAGCCATACTTTTCTGTTTTGTTTGTTTTTTGTGTCTGGTCATTTCTAGCTTCAGTTTATTGTTCATTTTGATTTTCGTTTCATGAGAATTCAATTACTTATTCATATCCTTTCTATTCGGTGTAGTTACTTATTTTAACTTGTTTTCATTTTGATTAATTCAGTCATTGATGGTAATTTTCGTTCGTTTTAAGTTTCAATCAAACAAAACAACTAGTTTCTTTCAAGTGAAAGTAAGGAGCGACATTAAATGTTTTAATTCTACTTAATTCCAATATTTGGTATTACTTATGACTCTGAAAAAAGGAACTAGAACTTTTACTTTCCAATCCTATGACCCCCTCCAAAGTTCCTACGACCACCCCTTCCATATGAAGTGGCTTTGAGGGAAAAATATATTGAAGGCTTATGGCTCTTGATCCAGGGCTAGAGTGTTGGCTCTGAAAAACTATGCATATATTCTTATTCTAATATTTTTTACAGGTAAATTTAAATCTGATTAATTCTAATATTTGATATTACTTTTGACTCTAAAAAAAGGCACGAGAACTTTCAGTTTCAATCGAACGACCCCCTCCGAAGTTTTTACAACCACCCCTTCTGTATAAAGTAGTTTTGGGGGGAAATACATTGAAGGTTTATGGCTCTTTATCATAGGCAACGCCAGAGCGTTGGCTTTGAAAAATTACCCACATGCTCTTATCTTAGAATCTTTTTATGGGTACATTTAAAGCCAAAAAATTTTAATATTTGCTATCAGCATAAGAATTTTCATGTATTCTTATTACTAAATTTCTGTTTCTTAGAGTTACAGTATCTATTGACAAGAGCTAGGTTTGAAACCAGTGCAAGAAAAAAGTTCATAGTAAATAATGCATAGGGGGGGGGCTTTGGTTTCAACTACTGAAGGCACAACCACGAAATCTTTGATTACTTTTATTAACAACATATGTATAATTTTTAACCACGTGTAACCTTCTGCCAAGGACCAAGGAGACATAAATTATGTGAGAACCAAAAGCCAAATAAAAATAAGCAAGTGAGCCTGTCATTCAAACTGAGAAGTAATGAACTGCTGAGGGCAATCAGTGAGAGTGAAACGAATGCCTTGGATCCTTCAACAATTATAACGTTGAAATGTGTGAATAATTAACAACCATCCATATGTTACTTTTAAAAAATCAATCTTCAGGATTTTTTCTTCGCTGATTGCCTGTCTAAAATTACTATAAAGTGGTTGAAGCATTGATTATACGACTTTTGGACCATCCGAAGGTAAAAGTTGGTACGCACTTATGAATATAGTTATGTCAAATATTGTTTTGAATGTAACAGTGTCTAAAGCGAAAAAGTGACGGGAGATACTATATCAGGCAAGAGCGGTTTTTGGGGTACGTGCACCCCTCAGAAAGTCGAAAGTTGCACTATATACAGAGGATAAAAAAAGGGATAAAGATCCTCCTGAGCCATTGCTGGCGCATAGGGTATCGAGTCGATCTTTCAGTTGCTGGGTGTTTTTACAGGGGTAAGGAGCAAGCTTGTTGCCCAACCTTGCTGCAGCGGAGATTGAACCCTAGTGCTCCGTATTGGCAAGCAGAGCATCAATCCACTCTGCTACAAAATGTTTATATACAGGGGTGGAGGATCGAAAAATACGAACGGGGGAGCCCAAATCCTGTTAGTACCCCACCCAAACATTAGTTCTATATCCGCCCCTGATATCAGGAACGGACCTGGGCAAGGTGTATGTTCGTTTATGCTAAGCGCTATTGAGCTGTGGGTACTTGTGCATTATAACTAAACCAGCGCTATACACGAAAGAAGTCAAGTTTGGTTAATACTAATGAAATAAAATAAAATAGGATGAATATACAGTAGTTTAGAAACAAATTTGGGCTACATATTTGCACATTAGGGGGATGGGATTATAGCATAGCATAGATTAAATACGTAACCTAACCTAACCTAGGTACCTCCCCCCCCTAAACCCCAAAAAATAACAGTTTAAATATTGTAAACCAATGAGAAATCACGCTTTGCAATCAATTTAGATAGCAAATGCCCGTTTGAGTTGCGATTGCATGGAGGGAAGGACAAGAGCCTGTGCTATATTAAATAAAAAAAAACAAGTTTTTGTAACTGAAAGTAAGGAACGACGTTAAAACTTAAAACGAGCAGATATTATTCCGTGTATGAAACTGTCCCCTCCTCAACGCCTCGCTCTTTACGCTAAAGTTTTTTATTGTTTAAAAAATAGAGTTGTAAGAAAGTCAAACTTTAGCGTAAAGAGCAAGGCGTTGAATAGGGGACAGCCCCTTTCATATACGGAATAATTTCTGTTCGTTTTAAGTTTTAACGTCGTTCCTTACTTTCAGTTAAAAAAATTTGCTTTTTTTATTTAATTTTGAACGTTTTTGAATTAATGCAGGTTTTGATATCGGCTCACCGTACGTGAATAATTACAAGAAAATTTTCATATTAATTTTACTTTTATTTGGTTAAATGGCTTTCTCGAAACTTGTTTAATTTTATTTACGAACGTTTGTATTAGTAATAAATATACGTAACTTACGAATTAACTTACATAACGAACTTCTATATTCATAGATTTTTAATACATATATTAGGGGGTTCGCCCCCTAGTCAATACCTCGCTCTTTACGCTAAAGTTTGAATTTTGTTCCAATTCTTTAAAAATGACCTCTTAATCACAAAGGCCATCATTTAGAATAAATAGCTCTTATGAAAGTACTAAAAAATCTTTATCTTAAAGAGCAAGGTATTGACTAAGGGATGAACCAAATCATATATATAATCATTTCTGTTTGTTTTAAGTTTTGATGTTGCTCCTTACTTTCAGTTAAAAAACTTGTTTTTATATTTAATTTCTGATCTTTTTCTTCAATAATGATGGGAAATCCGGCTCCCCCTTCGTAGCAATGTCCTTTCGCCCATGAAAACTTCCTTCATGGAAAGATCCTCCCATATAACCCGTGACACACACCCCCACCTACCGGAAACCCCGCTCCTTGAAAACGTCTGTATACTTCCCAATAACCAATACTATATGTTAACATTGGGTAAAGTTCATAATTTTCAGCCCTCCCCCCGGGGACTTCGGTGGATTAAGTCATCCTAAGATACATATTTATCATATTTTCGACCTTGCTGAACAAAATGGCTATCTCAAAATTTTGATCGGGGTGACCTTAGGAAAAAATGAGCGTGGGAGGGGGCCTAGTTGCCCTCCATTTTTTTGGTCACTTAAAAAGGGCACTAGAACTTTTAATTTCCGTTCCAATGAGCCCTCCCACGATATTCTAGGACCACTGGTTTGGTACGATCACTCCTGGGAAAAAAAAAGAATAAAAAACAAAAAACAAATAAACACGCATCCGTGATCTTTCTTCTGGCAAAAAATTCAAAATTCCACATTTTTCAAGATAGGTGCTTGAAACCTCTACAGCAGGGTTTTCTTATACGCTGAATATGATGATGTGATTTTCATTAAGGTTCTATAACTTTTAGGAGGGTCTTTCACCCTTTTTTTGAAAATCAGCCAAATTTTCTCAGGCGCGTAACTTTTGATGGGTAAGACTAAACTTGATGAAAATTATAAATTTTAAATCAGCATTAAAATATATTCTTTTGATGTATCTCTTGGTATCAAAATACCGTTTTTTTTAGAGTTTCAGTTACCATTGAGCCGGGTCGCTCCTTACTTACAGTTCGTTACCACGAACTGTTTGATTTAAGCACAGTAGATAGAATATACCAGTAAGCTTATCGCAGATAATTTCTGGTCTTCGTTCACAAAAAGCTCCTCCCACTTATTTCTGCATTAGCGGGAATGCGGGTTAGTCTGTTTCCGTCTGTTCCGATTGTTTCAATTCACTTTGATGGAAAAAGACGGAAACAGACGACCCAGCATTCCCGCTAATCTGACTTTGCCTATGTTTATATCTGCAAAAACGTTCTCCGGAGCACTCGCACCCCGGTCCGGGTTTTTATAATGGGTGAGATAGAGAATGATCATACTGGTATATTCTGTCTACTGCGGATTTAAGGAACTAGAATAGAGGACCCATATTTGCCCCATTTTCTGAGACTTGAAACCTTCGGATACATACTCTACAGCAATAAAAAGAAACTTAACTTCAGATCAATAAATCTAGCGCCGGTAGCCAGGGGAATTGGGCAGAAGGGTATATTTTTTTCATACTAAAGGTCATTGAGCAGCCTTGTTGACAAAAGATCCAAACTGAGAAATTGCTGCTATTTTCTGAAGTTAAATCGAATGGCTGCACATTTTCAGGAAAAGATTGGGCACTTTCCTATTATACGGGCATTTACAAGGAAACCAGTCACGAAAAACCCGTTTTTGACGGGTTAATTCAAGAGACGGCTTCAGAGTAATGCCATCTATAGCGTGGTTTTCATTGCGTATACGATATTTAAACTGTTGTTTTTTGTTTGTTTGTTTTTTTTTTTGGGGGGGGGGGACGTACCAGGGTTAGGTTAGCTTACGTGTTTAATATATGCAATGCTTTACCCCCACCCCACCCCTAATGTGCAAATATATATCCCAAATTTGTTTATAAACTATTCTATATTCATTATATTTTATTTTATTTCATTAACATTAACCAAACTTGACTTTTTCGAAGTGCCCATATAATGGGAAAGTACCAAAGGTTGTTTTCAATTACTGAAGTTCAAAAAGGTAGCCAGGGGGGCTCAATTTTTCTTGGGGTTAAATTTCAGAGTCAGCTGAAGAAATATTTGAGAAAACACAGAACATAAACGTTTCGCCTGTATTATCAACAAATGTGCCTTGATCGGAAAAGCAAAGAAATTCAAAGCAGCTAAAATAATTAAACCTTAAAAAGTCGAGAAGAAATAGCACCTGCGAATATCTAAATATGCGAATGAAGGACTTGAGGGGGAAAATTGGAAGAATTAAAACAATAAGAAATGACCGTTCTCTTCTCAAATACAGGACATATGAAAGAAAGACCGCATCGAAATCTCAAAGCCGGTATTGATAAAGAGGTTTCCGCGGTATAGTGAGAATTGCTCACTCCGTGACAAATATTTAAACGTTAGTATTTTGGGGTTTAGGGGGAAAAAGGTACCTAGGTTAGGTTACGTATTTCATATATGCTATGCTTTACCCCTCACCACCCCTAATGTGAAAATATATAGCCCAAATTTGTTCATAAACTAGTATATTTTCATCCTATTTTGTTTTATTTCATTAGCATTAACCAAACTTCCCTTCTCGCGTGGGGCATGTATTTGAGAAGTGCACTGAAATGACGATAGACAAAGATAGAAGTTATATATACATATAATATTATATATACATATTATATATACATAGTTATATTAGCCATATATATACAAAAGTGAAAACTTTTGAATATATAGTTATATATACAAAAGTTTGAGTCATTTCTTTGTCAAATGTGCAACTTTGTCACATAAATAAAGAGTCTAAGGAGTAAGTAATTGTAGCTATCTTTAATAATTTTTACAAAAATTTCAATTGTTTGTTTTCATAAAAGCTGGAAAAAATAAATGCCATTTTATTTATTTAGGTTTTTTTTCCAAAGCTCGTTATTTTAGTTTTCACTTACTAAGGGGTGGGACAGGGAATGTAAAAAACGGGAATTTAAAACGTCCGGTTAAGGGTGTTCGTCCACGAAGATTATGATAATACCATTGTCATGCTTTCCAGCCTTTCAACGTCCAGAAATGAAACCTAAGAGGGTCATATGGCAGTGTGGCTGTGGCACTTTGCAAGGAGCTATGAAAACGAGTTTATAAGAGGCACTGGCTTTTAGTTCAGCTATTAAATATCTCTCTGTGAACTTGCGCTAGCCTGCTAGTCCTAGTAGAGAGATGCAAGCCTAACAAACTATATAATGCCAACAATTATAGCAAATATTGTTTTTACTTACGTGATCTGTTTGTCAGTCTCTTTAATAGCATACTTGACCAACATCTAGCAGAAACATCCATATTCCTGAGTTTTCAAACTCAGCCTAGCCATGGACACCAGGAACTCTAATTTCATATTGATTTGTACCAGGTTACAGTGAAAAAAAAAACAACCAATTTACTCGTTTTTTGAGATGTGGGAGAGGGGGATAAAAAACTGTTTTTAGGATTTAGACCATGAAAAATCGATTGCTCTTTTAAAATTTGCATCCCTTAGCACCTTGACTCTCTTTGGGTAAAAAATTGAAGTCTTGTCAAACAGTTCGTGGTAACGAACTGTAAGTAAGGAGCGACCCGGCTCAATAGTAACCGAAACTCTAAAAAACGGGATATCAATAGATAGATATTTTGATATCAATAGATACATCAAAAGAATCAGATTTTAATACTGATTTAAAATATATAAGTTTCATCAAGATTAATCATACCCATCAAAAGTTAGGCGCCTGAGAAAAATTTGGCTGATTTTCGAAAAAAGGGAGAAAGACCCCCTAAAAGCTATAGAATCTAAATGAAAATCACACCATCAGATTCAGCGTATCAGAGAACCCTACTATAGAGGTTTCAAGCTCCTATCTTCAAAAATGTTGAATTTTGTAATTTTTGCCAGAAGTAAGATCACGGATGCGTGTGTTTGTTTTTTGTTTTATTTTTTTTCCGAGGAGTGATCGTATCGACTTAGTGGTCCTAGAATATCGTGGGAGGGCGCATTCGAACGGAAATTAAAAGTTCTAGTGACATTTTTAAGGTGACCAAAAAATGGAGGGCAACTCTGCCCCCCTCCCACGCTGAGTTTTTCTCCAAAGTCATCCGATAAAAATTTTGAGATAGCCATTTTGTTCAACATGGTCGAAAATATAATAAATATGTATTTTAGGATGACATAATCTCCCAAAGTCTCTGGGGGGAGAGCTTAAAATTATGAACTTTACCCAATGTTTACATACAGTATTGGTTATTGCGAAGTATACAGACGTTTTCAAGGGGGATTTTTTCTGGTAGTGGGGGGGGTGTCGGAGGTTCTGTGGCAGGATCTTTCCATGGAGGAAGCTTTTATGGGGGAAGGGACAGTGCTATGAAGGGGGCGCCGGGTTTCCCAGCATTATCTAAAAAAATGATCAGAAATTAAATAAAAAATAAACAAATTTTTCAACTGAAAGTAAGGAGCAACATCAAAGTTTTAAACGAACAGAAATTATTAAGTATATGATTGGGTTCTCCCCCTAGTCAATACCTCGCTCTTTAAGCCAAAGATTGTGTAGTGCTTTTATGAAAGCTATTTATTCTAATTAACGGCCTTTGTGATTAAGGGGTCATTTTTAAAGAATTGCAACAAAATTCAAACTTTAGCGTAAAGAGCGAGGCATTGACTAGGGGGAGAAACCCCTAATATATGTATTTAAAATATTTGAATATAGAAGTTCGTTATGTAAGTCAATTCGTAGGTTGCGTATTTTTATTACTAATAAAAACGTTCATAAATAACATTAAACAACTTTCGAGAAAGCCATTTAACCAAATAAAATTAAAATTAATATACAATTTTTCTTTATTTATTCATGTACGGTGAGCCAAAATCAAAACCTCCATTAATTCAAAAATGTTCAAAAATTAAATAAAAAAAAGTTTTTTTTTTTTAACTGAAAGTTAGGAGCAACGTTAAAACTTAAAACGAACAGAAATTATTCCGTGTATGAAAGGGGCTGTCCCCTCCTCAACGTCTCGCTCTTTATGCTAAAGTTTTTTATTGTTTCAAAACAATAGAGTTGTGAGAAAGAGTCAAACTTAAGCATAAAGAGTGAGACGTCGAGAAGGGGACAGCCCCTTTCATATGCGGAATAATTTCTGTTCGTTTTAAGTTTTAACGTCGCTCCTTACTTTCAATTAAAAAAACTTGTTTTTTTTTATTTGATGATACAAAAGGGACGCCCCTTGTGTCACAGAAAATGCCACTTTGCTGTGGATTGTCACGCTGAGGGGGGGGGGCTGAAGGTTTTAAGTTTAGGAGTTTAGACCATGAAACATGATTGGCTATCTTAGAATTGCCATTATCTAACCTTGTGTCCTTTTTTGGGCAACTCTCGATGTTTTGCAGTACAAAATAGCCGAAAACGCCACTCTTCTGAGGTTTTAGTTTAGGAGACTCATCTGGTCATTTAAGATCTATCCTATAATGATTGATTAATTAGCATAATCAAAGAAAACTGAAATATACCAACGTCAACGAAGCTGATGAGTGGAGGGGATCAGGCACTTCAATCATGCAGACAGAAGCTTGCACCTGATTCTGATTTAAAAAGATAGAACATGCCCAATTTTTCTAGTCCAATTTATTGGCAGCCTTATAAGATTTACAGGATTCGTCTTTTGCATGAACTGCTCTAACATTACCTCTTCTCTGCTAAATATTATTCCAGATTTTCAGCTGATCTCCAAGCAACTGAGATAGCTTTAGAAGTGTTAATTAGTTACAATCTTACATATCATTACACGCTGGCTTTGACTTCCTCTCAGTCAAAACTGTGACTCAGCTGGCTTCGGTCAATTTTTTGTCCTCTGATTCAGATCTGGAGACAATTCGTAATTTTTTTTTTACAAGGGTTTATGTTCCTTCCTGTGCTATTTGCTTGGTTTACGTTCCTTGGTGCCTTTCCAGAGCATGTACTTATGGATTTGGGTAGATTATGTTCCTTCCTATGCTATTCTAAGGGTTTATGTTCATTCCTATGCTATTCTAAGGGTTTATGTTCCTTCCTATGCTATTCTAAGGGTTTATGTTACTTCCTATACTATTCTAAGGGTTTCAGTTCCTTTCTATGCTATTCTAAGGGTTTATGTTCCTTCCTATGCTATTCCAGGAGCTTATGTTCCTTCCTATGCTATTCTAAGGGTTTATGATCCTTCCCATGCTATTTTGGGACGCTATGTTCCTTCCTATACCATGCTGTTTGCTTAGACACATAGGAATTACCATGCTATTTGCTTAGACACATAGGAATTACCATGCTATTTGCTTAGACGTATAGGAATTACCATGCTATTTCCTTAGACACATAGGCATTACAATGCTATTTGCTTAGACACATAGGAATTACCATGCTATTTGCTTAGACGTATAGGAATTCCCATACTATTTGCAAGCACATTGTAAAAAAGCGAGCAGTACGAGTAGAGATTCCCCACCTATTCCTGCACATTGCAAAAAGCGAGATGTTTATTATAAATTTGGAACAATATCAATCTATTGGAATGTTTAACGATAACAAACAAGTTTTCAACCAGAGGGGTGTTTGAAGCAAATTCAGTATGGCGTGTTTTATTTTTATTTTTATTTATTTTTTTTGGCAATTTGCATTTTTTTTCTGATAACAAGTAACATTCATTGCGATAAAATCTCTAAAAAAAGGGTTTAGCATTTGCGAATTGGATCGTACGAAGTTGGAGAAAAAGAAAAAGGGTTTAGCATTTGCGAATTAAACTATACGAACGATGTTAATTTCTGATTTTTTGGACAACTACCTTAACTCGAGAGTAGTTTGTTATTAAAAATTTGGATGCTACAATCAGAATTGTTTGATTGACATTTGCAAAAACGGATAAGGGATTCGCGAATTGGGCTGTACGAGTGATCTTATTTGAATGATAGGAAAAAAACAGAGCTAGATAACATTTGCGAATTGAATCGTATGAAGAGGGAGAAAAAAAGGGTTAAAGTGATTAGCAGTTAAGGTAACCCTGAAGAGCATGTTAATTCATAACCCTGAAGAGCACCTTATTTATTATAAATTTGGAACAATATCAATCTATGAAAATGCTTAACGATGATAAAATGGTCTTATGACTTGACCTAGCTTTACTTCTTCGATGTGTTCCGTATAATACACAAGTGGAACATAAACAGTGTTGTCAATTTAAAATAGAGTCTAACGTTATAGTATACTAAAAAGTTGATACTAAGAGAGATGTAGATGGCAAGAAAAGAATTTTAATAATGGATAGCTATACTTCTTCGATGTGTTCTGTATAATACACAAGTGGCGTTTGAACAGTGTTGTCAGTTTAAAATAGAGTCTAACGTTATAGTATACTAAAAAGTTGATACTAAGAGAGATGTAGATGGCAAGAAAATAATTTTAATAATGAAATTAAGAACAAACCGTAGAAATCCTTGCAAATCAAGTAGTAAGGTGTATGTGAGTACGAACCATCAAGGATCATAAGCACCAACGACCCTAACCAGCAGAGACATCAACCCCCAAAAAATGCCCTATCCCCAAACTCGAAGGGCGCCCCATCCCTCCAACTTTTTGGCCCCCCCTCCCCATTTTTTTTTATTTTTTTTAACATGATATATTTTTTCAACTTTTTTTTTACATGTCTTCGAATGAGATGAAACATACTTAAATTCAGTAGTGTTTTGTCGTGGTTTACCTTGTCACAGTTACATTCTCTTGATTTTTCAAAGTTCAGTTTGAATGTCTTTCGTTGAAATGCAAGATTTGGAATATTTCAATATTTTCTTGTTGTGCTTTACCTTGTCACAATTACATTTTCTTGATTTTTCAAAGCTCATTTTGGATTTCTTTCGTTGAAAAGCAAGAGTTGGAATATTTCAGTTGTGTTTTGTCATGGTTTACCTTGTCACAGTTACACGCTCTTGTTTTTTCTAAAATCTTTTTGATTTTATTTCGTTGAAATGCAAGAGTTGGGATATTTCATTAGTGTTATTTCGTGATTTACCTTATCACAGTTACATTCTCTTGATTTTTCAAAGTTTATTTTGGATTTCTTTCCTTGACATAAAAGAGTTGGAATATTTCAGTATTGTTTTGTAGTGGTTTACCGTGTCACAGTTACATTCTCTTGATTTTTCAAAGTTCATTTTGGATTTTTACATTCTCTTGATTTTTCAAAGTTCATTTTGAATTTCTTTCATTGAAATGCAAGAATTGGATTATTTCAGTATTGTTTTGTCGTGTTTTACATTATCACAGTTACATTCTCTCAATTTTTCAAAGTTCATTTTGAATTTCTTACGATGAAATGCAAGAGTTGGAATATTTTAGTAGTGTCTCGTTGTGCTTTACCTTGTCACAGTTACATTCTCTTGATTTTTCAAAGTTTATTTTGGATTTCTTTCTTTGAAATGCAAGAGTTGGAATATTTCAGTAGTGTTTTGTTGTGCTTTACCTTGTAACAATTACATTCTCCTGATTTTTCTAAGTTCATTTTGAATTTCTTTCGTGAAATGCAAGAGTTGGAATATTTCAGTAGTGTTTTGGCGTGGCTTACTATGTCACAGTTACAATCTCTTGATTTTTCAAAGTTCATTTTGAATTTCTTTTCGTGAAATGCAAGAGTTGGAATATTTCAGGAGTGTTTTGTCATGCTTTACCGTGTCATACTTACATTCTCTTGATTTTTCAAAGTTAATTTTGGATTTCTTTCCTTGAAATGCAAGAGTTGGAATATTTCAGTAGTGTTTTGTCTTGGTTTAACTTCTCACGGTTACATTTTCTTGATTTTTCGAAGTTCATTTTAAATTTCTTTCATTGAAATACAAGAGTTAGAATATTTCAGTAGTGTTTTGTCATGGTTTACCTTGTCACAGTTACATTCTCTTGATTTTTCAAAGTTCATTTTGGATTTTTACATTCTCTTGATTTTTCAAAGTTCATTTTGAATTCCTTTCGTGAAATGCAAGAGTTGGAATATTTCAGTAGTGTTTTGTCGTGGTTTACCATGTCACAGTTACATTCTCTTGATTTTTCAAATTTCATTTTGAATTTCTTTCATGAAATGCAAGAGTTGGAATATTCCAATAGTGTTTTATCGTGGTTTACCTTGTCACAGTTACATTCTCTTGATTTTTAGAAGTTCATTTTGGATTTCTTTCCTTGAAATGCAAGAGTTGGAATCTTTCAGTAGTGTTTTGTTGTGGTTTACCTTGTCACACTTACATTCTCTTGATTTTTCAAAGTTAATTTTGGATTTCTTTCCTTGAAATGCAAGGGTTGGAATATTTCAGTAGTGTTTTGTCGTGGTTTATCTTGTCACAGTTACATTCTCTTGATTTTTCGAAGTTCATTTTTTGATTTCTTTTGTTGAAATGCAAGAGTTGGAATATTTCAGTAGTGTTTTGTTATGGTTTACCTTGTCAGAGTTACATTCTCTTTACTTTTCAAAGTTCATTTTGGATTTCTATCCTTGAAATGCAAGAGTTGGAATATTTCAGTAGTGTTTTGTCGTGGTTTACCTTGTCACAGTTACATTCTCTTGATTTTTCAAAGTTCATTTTGGATTTTTACTTTCTCTTGATTTTTCAAAGTTCAATTTGAATTTCTTCCGTTGAAATGCAAGAGTTGGAATATTTTAGTAGTGTTTTGTCATGGTTTACCTTGTCACAGTTACATTCTCTTGATTTTTCAAAGTTCATTTTGAATTTCTTTCATTGAAATGCAAGAGTTGGAATATTTCAGTAGTGTTTTGTCGTGGTTTACCATGTCACAGTTACATTCCCTTGATTTTTCAAAGTTCATTTCGAATTTCTGTCCTTGCATTGCAAGAGTTGGAATATTTCAGTAGTGTTTCGTCATGGTTTACCTTGTCATAGTCACATTCTTCAGATTTTTCAAAGTTCATCTTGATTATGTTTCGTTGAAATGTAAGAGTTGGAATATTTCAGTAGTGTCATTTGGTAATTTACCTTGTCACAGTTACATTCTCTTAATTTTTCAAAGTTCATTTTTAATTTCTTTCATTGAAATGCAAGAGTTGGATTATTTCAGTAGTGTTTTGTCGTGGTTGACCTTGTCATAGTTACATTCTCTTGATTTTGCAAAGTTCATTTTGAATTTCTTCCATTGAAATGCAAGAGTTGGATTATTTCAGTAGTGTATTGTTGTGGTTTACCTTTTCACACTTACATTCTCTTGATTTTTCAAATTTCATTTTAGATTTCTTTCGTTGAAATGCAAGAGTTGGAATATTTCAGTAGTGTTTTGTCTTGGTTTACCTTGTCACAGTTACATTCTCTTAATTTTTTAAAGTTCATTTTGAATTTCTTTCGTTGAAATCCAAGAGTTGGAATATTTCAGTAGTCTCTTGTCGTGGTTTACCATGTCACAGTTACATTCTCTTAATTTTTGAAAGTTAATTTTTGAGTTTCTTTAGTTGCAATGCAATAGTTAGAATATTTCAGTAGTGTTTTGCTGTGCTTTACCTTGTCACACTTACATTCTCTTGATTTTTCAAAGTTCATTTTGAATTTCTTTCATTGAAATGCAAGAGTTGGAATATTTCAGTAGTGTCTCGTCGTGCTTTACCTTGTCACAGTTACATTCTCTTGATTTTTCAAAGTTCATTTTGGATTTCTTTCGTTGAAATGCCAGAGTTGGAATATTTCAGTAGTGTTTGTTCGTAGTTTACCTTGTCACAGTTACATTCTCTTGATTTTTCAAAATTCATTTTGGATTTGTTTCGTTGAAATGCAAGATTTGGAATATTTCAGTAGTGTTTTGTCATGGTTTACCTTGTCACAGTTACATTCTCTTGATTTTTCAAAGTTCATTTTGAATTTTTTTCATTGAAATGCAAGAGCTGAAACATTTCAGTGATGTTTTGTCGTGGTTTACCTTGTTACAGTTACGTTCTCTTGATTTTTCAAAGTTCATTTTGAATTTCACTCATTGAAATGCAGGAGTTGGAATATTTCAGTAGTGTTTTGTTGTGGTTTACCTAGTCACTGTTACATTCTCTTGATTTTTCAAAGTTCATTTTGGATTTCTTTCATTGAAATGCAAGAGTAGGAATATTTCAGTAGTGTCTTAAGTTAGGTTAGGTTAGCCTACGTACGCGCGCGTACGTAGGCTAACCAAACCTAACTTAACCTAACCTAACCTAACTTAATCAAAACACTACTGAAATATTCCACTCTTGCATTTCAATGAAAGAAATCTAAAATGAACTTTGAAAAATCAAGAGAATGTAAGTGTGATAGGGTAAACCACGACAAAACATCACTGAAATATTCCAACTCTTGCATTTCAATGAAAGAAATTCAAAATGAACTTTGAAAAATCAAGAGAATGTAACTGTGACAAGGTAAACCATGACAAAATACTACTGAAATATTCCAACTGCTGCATTTCAAGGAAAGAAATTCAGAATGAACTTTGAAAAATCAAGACAATATAACTGTGACAAGGTAAACCATAACAAAACCCTATTGAAATATTCCAACTCTTGCATTTCAATGAAAGAAACCCAAAATGAACTTTGAAAAATCAAGAGAATGTAACTTTGACTAGGTAAACCACGACGAAACACTACTGAAATAGTCCTACTCGTGCATTTCAACGAAGGAAATACAAAATGAACTTTAAAGAATCAAGAGAATGTAGCTGTGACAAGGTGAAGCACAAAAAAACACTAGTGAAATATTCCAACTCTTGCAATTCAATGAAAGAAATTCAAAATGAACTGTGAAGAATAAAGAGAATGTAAGTTTGACAAGGTAAAGCACAACAAAACACATTTCAACGAAAGAAATCCACAATGAACTTTGAAAAATCAAGAGAGTGTAACTGTGACACGGTAAACCATGACAAAACATTACTGAAATATTCCAACTCTTGCATTTCAACGAAAGAAATTCAAGATGAACTTTGAAAAATCAAGAGAATGTCACTGTGACAAGGTAAACCACGACAAAATAGTACTGAAATACTCCAACTCTTGCATTTCACGAAAGAAATTCAAAATGAACTTTGAAAAATCAAGAGAATGTAACTGTGACAAGGTAAAGCACGACAAGACACTACTGAAATATTCCAACTCTTGCATGTCAATGAAAGAAATTCAAAATGAACTTTGAAAAATAAAGAGAATGTAACTGTGACAAGGTAAACCATGACAAAACACTACTGAAATATTCCAACTCTTGCATTTCAACGAAAGAAATTCATAAATGAACTTTGAAAAATTAAGAGAATGTAACTGTGACAAGGTAAACCACGACAAGACACTACTGAAATATTCCAACTCTTGCATTTCAACAAAAGAAATTCAAAATGAACTTTGAAAAATTACGAGAATGTAAATGTGACAAGGTAAACCATGATAAAACACTACTGAAATATTCCAGCTCTTGTATTTCAACGAAATAAATCCATAATGAACTTTGAAAAATTAAGAGAATGTAAGTGTGACAAGGTAAACCACAACAAAACACTACTGAAATAATCCAACTCTTGCATTTCAATGAAAAAAATTCAAAATAAACTTTGAAAAATTAAGAGAATGTAACTGTGACAAGATAAACCACGACAAAACACTACTGAATTTAAGTATGTTTCATCTCATTCGAAGACATGTAAAAAAAAAAGTTGAAAAAAATATATCATGTTAAAAAAAATCCAAAAAATGGGGAGGGGGCCAAAAAGTTGGTGGGAGGGGGTGCCCTTCGAGTTTGAGGATAGGGGACCTTTGGGGAGTTAATGTCTCTGCTGTTTAGGGTCGTTGGTGTTTATGATCCCTGATGGTTCGTACTCACATACACCTTACTACCTGATTTGCAAGGATTTCTAAGGTTTGTTCTGAATTTCATTATTAAAATTCTTTTCTTGCCATCTACATCCCTCTTAGTATCAACTTTTTAGTATACTATAATGTTAGACACTATTTTAAACTGACAACACTGTTCAAACGGCACTTGTGTATTATACAGAACACATCGAAGAAGTAAAGCTATCCATTATTAAAATTCTTTTCTTTCCATCTACATCTCTCTTAGTATCAACTTTCTAGTATAATATAACGTAGACACTATTTTAAATTGACAACACTGTTCAAACGCCACTTGTGTATTATACGGAACACATCGAAGAAGAAAAGCTAGGTCAAGTCATAAGACCATTCTATCATCGTTATCCATTTCCATAGATTGATATTGTTCCAAATTTATAATAAATAAGGTATGAGGCTTCATATGAGGCTATAAATAAGGCTGCATACGATCCAATTCGAAAATGTTATCTAGCTCTGTTTTTTTCCTATTATTCAAATAAGATAGTTCGTACAGTCCATTTCGCGAATCCCTTATCCCTTTTTGCAAATGTCAATCAAACAATTCTGATTGTAGCATCCAATTTTTAATAACAGACTACTCTCGAGTTAAGGCAGTTGTCCAAAAAATCAGAAATTAATATCGTTCGTATAGTCCAATTCGCAAATGCTAAACCCTTTTTCTTTTTCTCCACCTTCGTAAAATCCAATTCGCAAATGATAAACCCTTTTTTTAGAGCTATGATCGCAATGAATGGTACTTGTTATCAGAAAAAAATTCCAATTGCCCAAAAAAAAGTTATAATAAAAAATGCCATGCTGAATGTGCTTCAAAAACCCATCTGGTTGAAAACATATTTGTGATCGTTAACCATTTCCATAGATGGATATTGTTCCAAATTTATAATAAATATCTCGCTTTTTGCAATGTGCAGGAACCAGTGGGGAATCCCCGCTCGTACTGCTCACTTTTTACAATGTGCAAGCAAATAGCAAGGTAATTCCAATGCTTCTAAGCAAATTGCATGGTAATTCCTGTGTGTCTAAGCAAATAGCATGGTAATTCCTATGTGTCTAAGGAAATAGCATGATAATTCCTGTGTGTCTAAGCAAATAGCATGGTAATTCCTATACGTCTAAGCAAATAGCATGGTAATTCCTATGTGTCTAAGCAAGTAGCATGGTATAGGAAGGAATATAGTGTCCCCAAATAGCATTGGAAGGAACATAGTGTCCCCAAATAGCATGGGAAGGAACATAAACCCTTAGAATAGTATTGACTTGACTTGACTTGACTTTTATTTTCAACTAATAATACATCATACTTAACTGGCACTTACAACACATTTTTTGAATAACATTATCAACAAACGTAGAGATGGTAAGAACGTATGACGTTTTATTAAGCCACTATTGTGACTTGAGCAGCGTCACACAATCTTTTATCATAAACCAAAACTCATTCACTCTTTCTACTCTTTTCATACCATTCAATACAAATTAACTCAATTTAACTATTTTTTTAAAATATTTTCTTAAAAATTAACTAAAATTTAACATTAAAAAAAAAAAAAAAAAAAAAAAAAAATTAATTACCACCCAACAAAAAATTTTTTAATATAATTTTAAAATTAAACTGGTTTTCTGACTCCCTAATGCTCTCCGGGAAACCATTCCACAAATTAACTGCATAATTTCTAATTGCAAAACTAGATCGACTCGTACTCCTTACTTCTGAGACTAAGCTTCCACGACCTCTAGTCCTATGATGATGATAATCAGAATTAAACTTAAAAAAATCTCTAAAATATTCTGGAGATAATCTATTAAGCACTTGGTAAGTAAACACTCCCGCCTGATGGTCCCTGATCTGATGAATATTTAAAATTCTAAAACTAATAAAAGATTCACGCGTATGTTCATACTGAACAAACTCACCCAGTACTCGTAGTGCCTTATTCTGAAGAATCTGCAGTCTTTTAATATTTGAAGTAAAATTAGATGCATAAATACAGCAACCATAAACAATAAAAGGATGAAAAACAGTATGATATATATTCCTTAAAACACTTAAGGGTCACACGTGTTTCAAACGCCGCATCACTCCAAGACCTCGTGCAAGTTTAGAAGAAATCGTATTTATGTGTTTCTTCCAACTCAAATTATTATCAACATAAAATCCTAAATATTTATTTTCAAAAACCTGTGAAAGCGACAAATTATCAAATACTACGGAAGCACTATTTACAATTTTTCCTACCCTACTAAAAATCATATAATTTGTCTTAGAAGTATTAACAGCAAGGTAACTCAAGGAGGTAAACATCAAAAGGTTTTCCAGCGTTCGGTTTGCTTTATCTACTAGTTCTTCCAGTGACTGTGCAGAAATCGTAAAAGCAGTATCATCTGCAAATGCTGTAACAGTTGCTTCAGGCATGTAGAACCTCAGAGTATCTATGTATACGAGAAAGAGTAATGGACCAAGGACTGAGCCCTGAGGAACTCCACATTTTACAGGATAGACTCCGCTAACTATGTCATCTATCATTACTTTAGTTGACCTTCCATACAAGTATGATTTAAACCAATCCAAGCAAACATCTCTTAACCCCAGACTAGATAGGCGACACAGCAGCAACTCAAAATCCACAGTGTCGAAGGCTTTTTTGAAGTCAACAAAGATAGTTAAAGGAATAAGACCTTTTTCTAGAGTTCCATTGATTACATCCAGAAGATGATGAACAGCATGGCTAGTAGAATGTTTACTGCGGAATCCAAATTGGCTGTCACACAATATTCCTAGTTTATCCAAATAATCATAAAGTCTCCTGTGAATTATCTTTTCATAGATTTTAGAAAAAATAGGCAATAACGATATCGGTCGCCAATTCGATAGTTCTTGTTTCTTCCCCCTTTATACAATGGTATTACCTTTGCTAGTTTAAGACCACTAGGGAATTCGCCGGTCTGGAGTGATAGATTTATTAAGTCAGTTAGACAAGGTAATATATAAACTAAGATAGCATTTACAGCCCTAAGATTAAGTCCATCTATTCCGGCCGAGTTGGACTTCAGTCCTTTCACTGTGCTCTCGATCTCCTTTGCTGTGCACTTCTCGAACGACAAACTGTGCCCTTCGCCTCGATTATCAATAAAGGACTTTAACAGCTGTCTTCTAGACTTTTTAGCTACGTCTTCCTTAATACTCGCGCCTATGTTCGTGAAATATTTTCCGAATTCATCAGCCATTTCCTGTTTATCAGTGATTTCACTTCCATTCACCATCAGACTCTTTACTCCATCATTATCATTAGTCTTCCCTTTTAAAACCTCATTTATCAGTTGCCAGGTTCCTTTTGCATCACCACTTTTACCATCAAAAGCAGAAGCATAATATGCTTTTTTCTCACTGCAACGCTTATGGTTAACTTTGTTTCTGAATCGCTTAAATTCTTCAAATAAACTTGCATTTTCCGGGCTCTGTAAATGTTTTTCAAAAAGCTGGTTTCGCATTTCCATCATTTCAAGCAATTCTGTGGTAACCCATGGCTTTCTTGGCTCATTTTTCTTTTTCCTCATTTTCCTCAGAGGACAAGACGCCTCATATACTGGTAAGAGAATATTCATAAACCTGTCAAATGTTGTAGTTGCATTCTGCTCTTCGCTAACTTCATCCCATGCTATAGTACTGACTTGCTCTTTCAGCTTTCTCTAGTTATTATTTCTCATATCTCTATAAACTCTCTTACTTGGGTTTTTAGTCGAAGTTTTGATACTATTTATCATACAAACAATCGGGAGGTGGTCAGAAGCAGGTTGAAGGAGAACATCACAGAATGCTTGCCTCAATAGATTTGAAGAAACAAATATGTTATCAATTAATGTTGCCGACCGAGCAGTGATACGGGAAGGAATCAGATTCACTGGGTACAAATCATGAGATAATGCAAGATTTAAAAATTCTAAATTAACACTATTTAAATTCAATAAATCAAAATTAAAATCACCCAGAATAACACACTCTGATCGATTAGACTGGGCCCTGCTTAAAAACATATCAAACTCCTGAAAAAATTCCTCCGGACGAGCACCAGGGGGTCTATAAACCAGGCAAACAATTAACTTTTTACCATTATTTATTTCAATCTCAATGGAAAAAATTTCAATCTTACCTTCATTCCATAAATAAAGGTCCTCCCTTTCCTCAAAATTCAATCCCTCTCTCACCAAAAATGCAAGTCCCCCGCGCCCCATTGAATGCCGCGACTTCGATATCAGTTGGTAACCTGGAAAAGCGTAGGAAGAGAGAAGACTATACAAACTCAAGAATGATTCACAAATTCACAAAACATCAATCACACTATCAACATTACTTAAAAACTGAACAATTTCTTCAAAAGCCGATGTTATGTGGCAATTCCATTGAGCAACACACAAACTATACAACTCTTTTTTAATTTGACCAAACTCTTCAAAACGAACGTAGCGGCTAGGACGGAGTGGCTTGGGGCATTCATCAACTCGATCTTGAAAATGGGGTCCTATCTGATGTGATAAAACATCATCAACTAAGAGCGAATTTTTTTCAAGCAACTCTAACCGAGGTATTGGGAGTAAACTAACCATAATAAGAAAGTAAAATAAAAAGCCACGATCTTGTTTTATTCATTAGGGATAAAACCAATACATAAACTATAAATAAAGGAAATAGGAATAACTGAATAATAATAAGAATAGATAAACACATATAAAGACTCAAAATTTAAACACAAAAAAAAAACACATATAAAGACTCATAAATTGAATAGGAATAATTGAATAATAATAAGAATAGATAAACACATATAAAGACTCAAAATTTAAATACAAAAAAAAACACATATAAAGACTCAAAATTTAAATACAAAAAAAAAAAAAAAAAAAAAAAAAAAAAAAAAGGACACACAATCACGATCGAATATTTTATTCAGAGACCAAAGTCTACGAGCAGAAGTTGCATTCACCGGACGGACGTAGATCCGACCTTGGTTTGACCACACGAACTTATTGCCGTATTTTTCCCTTGCAGCATTCAACAATTCTCTTTTTTTCTTTGTTAAGTTCTCAGCCACAAAAATCTTCGTGTTCACAAGGTTTTTTTGCAAGCAAAAACTTTCACAGCTGTGTGACGGTCTTTAAACTTCACTAAAACAGGAGCAATTTTATCAGGGCGGCTGTCAACAGAGTTCAACCGAAACCTATGCACAGATATAACATCACTATCAGCAAGACCTGAGAACGCCATCTTATTGCGTATAATATTCATTGTTGCATCTTTTATTTCAACGCCAGGGGATTGCTTGACACCGTTGAACAGTAGTGAATCCAGTCTCAACTCTTGGTCAGCATCATCGATCTTGGCTTCAACTCTAGCAACTCGATTTTCAAGTAATTCCAGTTGATTTTGACATATTTTCAGGTCTTTTTCAATCCTGTCAAATCTCGGAGTATATTCCAGTATTATCGCATCGTGAACTACGCCAATTATCTTTTCAATTTCAGCAGCGGATGGTGTGGTCGAGGGGTGAATTTAAGTGCTTCGTTAACTTTTTGCGCTATAGCCTGTTTCATATTTTCTTTTGTTACCGCTACATCTTTAAGAGTTCGCTCAATAAGTCCCGTAGTATCTGAGCTTGTAGCCAAATGTTTATAAACAAGCGGGCTGAGAGCGAGTTCCTCAAAAGTGCCTTTAACTCCCTTTCCAACTTTTTTCATAGCTTCGGTTTTGTTTGATTCGAAATTTTTTAAATTTTGTTCCAAAACCATTTCAACTTCATGCGATCCGTAACAAAATACTTGGTACTTGAATCGACCAGATTTCTCTGCGACAGAACGAAGAATTCTGACTGGCCATAAAGGATATCTCGCAAAGCTTGCCAGGGCAAGGTCATCAACCTGAAACAAGGGCATCACGGTTTCAAAGAAAAGGCAGGAAAAAAAATAAAGGCAGGAAATAGACTTATCTTTACGTGGAGCCTGCTAAGCTTTACCACCGTTTTCTGACATCCCAATTCACGAAAAGTAAATATCTAATCAGTAATTATCCAATCTAAAAAATATCCACTTCTCGCCAAAAGTCTATCACCAACAAATTAATTGGTAAACATAGGACAGGATTATACGTCACTATAATCCCAAACCAATTGTTACGAAATCACTGAGTTAATTTTTTTTCAAGTTCAAAGAAACCAGTTCAAATAGATGTTCACGCTTTGAAATCTAGTTCAGTACTCCTGGAATAGCATAGGAAGGAACATAAACCCTTAGAATAGCATAGGAAGCAACATAAACCCTTAGAATAGCATAGGAATGAACATAAACCCTTAGAATAGCATAGGAAGGAAGATAAACCCTTAAAATAGCTTAGGAAGGAACATAAACCCGTAGAATAGCATAGGAATGAACATAAACCCTTAGAATAGCATAGGAAGGAACATAATCCACCCAAATCCATAAGTCCATGCTCTGGAAAGGCACCAAGGAACGTAAACCGAGCAAATAGCACAAGAAGGAACAAAAACCCTTGGAATAGCATAGGAAGGAACATAGACCCTTAGAATAGCATAGGAAGGAACATAAGCCCTTAGAACAGCATAGGAAGGAACATAAACCCTTAGAATAGCATAGGAAGGAACATAGACTCCTAGAATAGTATAGGAAGGAACATAATCTACCCAAATAGCATAGGAAGGAACATAATCTACCCAAATAGCACAGGAAGAAACATAATCTACCCAAATTCCATATATACATGCTCTGGAAAGGTGCCAAGGAACGTAATCCACCCAAATAGCACAGGAAGGAACATAGAATCACCGTTAAACCTTCTTCATGATATTAAACCAATAAGGAAGAAAATAGTAGTGGCTATACGTCTCCCCATATTCTATATATGCATTCTACTAATATATTTCAGGGATTCTTTTCGTAGGAATAAGTTTATTTTTAAATACTTTTAGAAACAAACTCTCCAATAAAAAGAGCAATTAAATTGCATGCAAAATGAAGCAAAATACAGTAAATTTTAAACCGCAAGGATCCCTGGCAAAGGGATCAATTTGTTTAGTCAATAATATATTTAATTATTATGCATTTAATCTTAAAAGAAATTCGAGCTCAAACCAAAATTACAGAAAGATTTATTGCTTCCATAGATTAAAACAGATGTAGACTTGTCTTTATGCAATTTCCTACGCCTTAAAATAGTTTATAGAAGGAGTAGAGATGCTCAAAAATCAGCCTGCCTGCATAGATACCATGTTTGGATTTTATAACGGCCATGTAAAATGTACCTCTTTCATAACAGGATAATTCTCCCTCTTGACCTTAAATCCCTTATATATTCAGACATTAAAGAATAGCGAAAGAAAAACAAAGTTTAAACTTACTGTCCAGCTGTCAAATTAACCCTCTTTCTTTTTACTGTCCTATTCAACTAAATAAAATGCACAGGTTCAAAAAAATTTCGTCGCAAGAGAATCTTATCAATTAGTTTATAATAAAAAAAACTGGAAGTAAAAAAAGACTTGGACCAATATTCACCAAAACTAAAAATAGAATTCTCATGACAATTGCTACACCGGCAGTATTTGCTTTTTATGCTGATTCTAAATATAGAAATTCTTTCAGTTTACTGTTACCCAGCCAAAACCAAAAATTAGAGAAAATTTGCCTGATTTTTGAAAAAGGGACCCCCCCCACCAAAAAAAGCAAGCGATCTTATTGAAAATTTCTTTATTAGATACATCATATCAGAGAACCCTACCGTAGAGCTTTCAAGCTCCAATCTTCCAAATGTGGAATTTCATCTTTTTTTCGAACAGTTCGTGGTAACGAACTGTAAGTAAGGAGCGACCCGGCTCAATAGTAACCGAAACTCTAAAAACCGGAATTTTGATACCCATAGATACATCAATAGAATCAAATTTTTATGCTGATTTCAAATATATAAGTTTCATTAAGTTTAGTTTTACGCTCCTATCTGCAAAAATGTGGAATTTTGTATTTTTTGTCAGAAGAAGGATCAGGGATGCGTGTTTATTTGTTTTTTTTTTTTGTTTTTTTCACCAGGGGTGATTGTATCGATCCAGTAGTCCTAGAATATCGTAAGAGGGCTCATTTGAATGGAAATTAAAAGTTCTAGTGCCCTTTTTAAGTGACAAAAGAATTGGAGGGCAACTTGGCCCCCTCTCACACTCATTTTTTCCCAAAGTCACCCAATACAAATTTTGAGATAGCTATTTTATTCAGCATAGTCGAAAATCTAATAAATATGTCTTTGAAGGTGACTTAATCTCCCACAGTTCCCGGGGGAAGGGCTGGAAGTTATGAATTTTGCCCATTGTTTACATATAGTATTGGTTAATGGGAAGTATAAAGACGTTTCAGTAGGGATTGTTTTCTGATGGGGGGTTAGAGGAGGGGGTTACGGGGGAGGATTCTTCCATGGAGGATGTTTCCTTGGGGGAAAGGACATTTCTATGAAGGGGGCACCGGATTTCCCAGCATTATTTAAAAAACGATCAGAAATTAAATTAATAAGAAAAACTAGTTTTTCAACTGAAAGTAAGGAGCAACATTAAAACTTAAAACAAACAGAAATTATTACGTATATGAGGGGTTTCGCCAACTAGTCAATACCTCGCACCATTTCCCCAAACACATCCAATAAAAATTTTGATATAGCTATTTTGTTCAACGTAGTTGAAAGTTCTGGAAAATATATGTTTGAGCAGGGCACTCCCCCTACAGTCTTCAGGGGCAAGGGTTATAAGTTATGCCCTGGGGGCATTTATGTTTCTTATGGAAGGAATTCTCATATAAACTTCAGAGAGGGCTCATTTGATTGGAAGTTGAAAGTTCTTGTTTACTTTTTAAACGTCAAAAGATATTCGAGGGTAGCTATCTCCCCCCCCCCAAACCTATTTTTCCCAAATGCATCCAATAAAATTTTCTATTCTATCTGTTCTAATTAAATGGCCTTTGTGAATCAGGGGTTTGTGATTCGAACAAAATTTGAACTTTAGCGTAAAGAGCAAGGTATCGAATAGGGGGCAAACTCCCTAATATACGCAATAAAACATACGAATATAGAAGTTCGTTACGTAAGTTAATTCGTAAGTTACGTCAAAACAAAATTTCGAGAAAGCCATTTAGCCAAAAAAGTTAAATTAATATGCAAATTTCGTTTTAATTATTCATGTACAGTGAGCCAAAATCTAAGCTGAATTAATTCAAAGACGTTCAGAAATTAAATAAATAAAAAACAAGTTTTTTAACTGAAAGTAAGGAGCGACATTAAAACTTAAAACGAACAGAAATTATTCCGTATATGAAAGAGACTGTCCCCTCCTCAATGCCTCGCTCTTTACGCTAAAGTTTGAATCTGTCACACAACTTCATTTGTTAAAACAATAAAAAACTTTAGCGTAAAGAGTGAGGTATTGAGGAGGGGACAGCCCCTTTGATATACGGAATAATTTCCGTTCGTTTTAAGTTTTAACTTCGCTCCTTACTTTCAGTTAAAAAAACTTGTTTTTTTATTTTTTTTTTTTTTAGAAGAAACATCGTCGATGCATGTTTATTTGTTTTTTTCCCCAGGGGGGATTGTATCAAACCTAAGGTCCAAGATAATTGGGAGGAAGCTTATTCAAACATAAATTTAAAGCTCTTTTTTGAGTGACCGTACAGATTGGACCAGGGGAAAGTCTTGTTTTCTTGCTATTAATTAAAAAAAAAAACTTTCCGAAAAATAAGTTTTTCAAAGAAAAGTAAAGGCTATTTTAAGCTTGAGCTCAGCAGATACAAATATCTGTTAAAATTCTATCTCAAAACGACCAGAAATCACTGTAAAAGAATAAATGAAACCCAAAACGAAAATAAATTGAATAAGCAATCATAGGAAAAACATATAAAAAATAATAATATAAATGAATAAATCGATCTTAAAGCGAGTAAAAGTCTAAAACCTACCGGATCATTGGTGCTTTACTGAAACTCAATTTTATGACAAATATTTTCTTTTGTACTTAATATTGAAAATAAACATTAAAATTATAGTAACATTTTGAACTGATGAGCTTTCAGCAATTAATATCATTATACATCAAATATTCAGTTTAATTTATTAGCTGATTTTAAAGTTGCTAAAGACGAAAATAGTTTCAATACAAACAAGTGTTTGGAGTAGAAAGGGGGGTGCCAGTCGTGACGGGGCACCATATATGGGCATAGAGTCCCTAGGGAGATGGTTTTCTCACTGAGAATGAAAAAACAGGATTTTTCTCACTTGAAAAACAGGATTTTTCTCACTTTTATGGATGTTTCTTGGACGGTTATGTGTGTTGGTCAATTTATTTCATGTTTTTCATGGATGTCAACATCAATTTATGTCTGTTTTATGGTTTTTGTCAGTGAGAATGAAAAAACAGGATTTTTCTCACTTTGATGGATGTTTTCTGGATTATTGAGTCTAACGGGAACAGGGTCAATGACCTCAATTCCCCTTTCGTGAATCAATAATTCCCCTTAGAAACAACAAATTAATTCCCCTTTCATGACAAAAATATCAACCATGACATCATCTATCATACATTAAAAAACTTCACCCAGATACAATTCACCTTGACATCACCTGTCAGATATTAATAAACTTTGCCCCGGAAACAATTCTGGTCGAACTCCAAAGATATTAATAAACTTCGCCCACGGAAACAATTCTCCAAGAAACTCCGGCGAATGTTTTGATCTTAGAGATGAAGATATTAACGTGGGAAAGGGTTTCTTAGTAATTTCAAATGTGACAGCGCAGGGATGCCAAAAACAAAAGGAACACGCAGAAATTACGTTTAGGGATTATTTGGGCGAAACCGTTTTAAACATTTTAGGGAATTATTTCGGCGAAACAGTTAGAGACATTTTAAAAGAGGATTTTAGAAGATGTTTTAGAAGAGGTTTTGAGTGTGGTCGTTATAATGCACAAGTTCCATTTGAACAGTGTCGTGAGGTCCCATACCCCAACCCCAAAAGGCCCCGACCCCCTACCCCGACCCAAAGGGCTCCGATCCCCCTACCCCAACGCCTAAGGAAGCCCCCGGTCCCTAAAGGTTACCCCTGGCTCCCAAAGGGTCCCCCCGGTCCCCCAAAGGGCCCCCAGCGCCCCCAAGGCCCCTGAGTCCCACATTTTTTAATACTTTTTTAAGGCCTTATTATATCTTTTCAGAACAATTTCCTTTCTGAATGTCCCATCTAAACCCATTTTACAACTTGAAGTACCCATCCATTTCACACACAACTTTACTTTACAGCTTTTCGGATACCTCAACACCATGAAATACCTTTCAAAAGGCATTTTAGGGCAACTTTTTTTTCTTAATGTCCCTTCTAAACCCATTTTACAAGTTGAAGCACCCATCCTTTTCACCCCTAACTTTACATTACAGCTTTTTGTATACCTCAACACCAAGAAATACTTTTCAAATGGCATTTCAGAGCAACTTTTTTTCTTAATGTCCCTTCTAAACCATTTTACAAGTTGAAGCATCCATACTTTTCACCCACAACTATACTTTACAGCTTTATGGATACTTCAACACCAAGAAATACTTTTCAAAAGGCTTTTCAGAGCAAGTTCCTTTCTTAATGTCCCTTCTAAACCTATTCTCCATCTTGAAGTATCCATCCTTTTCATCAACAACTTTACTTTACAGCTTTTTGGATACCGCAACACCAAGAAATACTTTTCAACTGACAATTCAAAGCAAGTTCCTTTCTTAATGTCACTCTTAAACCCATTTTACAACTTAAAGAATCCATCCTTTTCACCCACAACTTTACTTTACAGCTTCTTGGATATCTCAACACCAAGAAATACTTTTCAAAAGACATTTCAGAGCAAGTTCCTTTCTTAATGTTACTCCTAAACCCATTTTACAAGTTGAAGTGCCTATCCTTTTCACCCACAACTTTACTTTACAGCTTTCTGGATACCTCAACATCAAGAAATACTTTTCAAAAGACATTTCAGAGCAAGTTCCTTTCTTAATGTCCCTCCTAAACCCATTTTCCAACTTGAAGTACCCATCCTTTTCACCCACAACTTTACTTTACAGCTTCTTGGATACCTCAACACCAAGAAATAAATTTCAAAAGGCATTTCAGAGCAAGTTCCTTTCTTAATGTCCCTCATAAACCCATTTTCCAACTTTAAGTACCCATTCTTTTCACCCACAACTTTACTTTAAAGCTTTTTGGATACCTCAACACCAAGAAATACTTTTCAAAAGACATTTCAGAGCCAGTTCTTTTCTTAATGTCCCTCCTAAACCCATTTTACAAGTTAAAGCACCCATCCTTTTCACCCAGAACTTTACTATACAGCTTTTTGGATACCTCAACACCAAGAAATACTTTTCAAAAGACATTTCAGAGCAAGTTCTTTTCTTAATGTCCCTCCTAAACCCATTTTACAAGTTAAAGCACCCATCCTTTTCAACCACAACTACACTTTTCACCTTTTTGGATACCTCACCACCAAGAAATACCTTTCAAAAGGCGTTTCAGAGCAATTTCCTTTCTTAGTGTCCCTTCTAAACCCATTTTCCAACTTGAAGCACCATCCTTTTCTCCCACAACTTTACTTTACAGCTCTTTGTATACCTCAACACCAAGCAATATTTTTCAAAGGCTTTTCAGAACAAGTTCTTTACGTAATGTCCTTCCTAAACCAATTTTACAAGTTGAAGCATCCATCCTTTTCACCCACAACTTTAAATTACAGCTTTTTGGATACCTCAACACCAAGAAATACTTTTAAAAAGGCATTTCAGAGCAAGTTCCTTTCTTAATGTCCCTTCTAAACCCATTTTACAACTTGAAGTACCCATCTACTTCACCCACAACTTTACTTTACAGCTTTTTGGTTACCTCAACACCAAGAAATACCTTTCAAAAGGCATTTCAGAGCAATTTCCTTTCTTAATGTCCCTTCTAAACCCATTTTCCAACTTGAAGCATCCATCCTTTTCACCCACAACTTTACTTTACAGCTCTTTGGATACCTCAACACCAAGTAGTACTTTTCAAAGGCTTTTCAGAACAAGTTCTTTACGTAATGTCCTTCCTAAACCAATTTTACAAGTTGAAGCATCTATCCTTTTCACCCACAACTTTAAATTAAAGCTTTTTGGATACCTCAACACCAAGAAATACTTTTCAAAAGGCATTTCAGAGCAAGTTCCTTTCTTAATGTCCTTTCTAAACCCATTTTACAACTTGAAGTACCCATCCATTTCACACACAACTTTACTTTACAGCTTTTTGGTTACCTCAACACCAAGAAATACCTTTCAAAAGGCATTTTAGAGAAACTTCTTTTCTTTATGTCCCTTCTAAACCCATTTTCCAACTTGAAGTACCGATCCATTTCACCCACAACTTTACTTTACAGCTTTTTGAATGCCCAACACCAAGCAATACCTTTCAAAAGGCATTTCAGAACAAGTTCCTTTCTTAATATCCTTCTTAAACCAATTTTACAAATTCTAAATTTTTTCTTAGGAATATTTCAGTAATGTTTTGTTTTGGTTTACAGTGTCACAGTTACATTCTCTTGATTTTTCAAAGCTCATTTTGAATTTCTTTCATTGAAATGCAAGAGTTGGAATATTTCAGTAGTGTTTTGTCGTGGTTTACCTTATCACAGTTTCATTTATTTATTTGTCAAAGTTTATTTTGAATTTCTTTAACTGAAATGCAAGAGTTGGAATATTTCAGTAGTGTTTTGTCGTGGTTTACCTTATCACAGTTACATTTTATTTATTTGTCAAAGTTTATTTTGAATTTCTTTCACTGAAATGCAAGAGTTGGAATATTTCAGTAGTGTTTTGTAGTGCTTTACCTTGTCACAGTAACATTCTATTGATTTTTCAACGTTCATCTTAATTTATTTCATTGAAATGCAAGAGTTGGAATATGTCAGTAGTGTTTTGTTATGTTTGACATTGTCACAGTTACATTCTCTTGATTTTTCAAAGTTCATTTTGGTTTTCTTTCGTTGAAATGCAAGAGTTGGAATATTTCAGTAGTGTTTTGTCATGCTTTACCTTGTCACAGTTACATTCTCTTAATTTTTCAAAGTTCATTTTGGTTTTCATTCGTTGAAATGCATGAGTTGGAATATTTCAGTAGTGTTTTGTTGTGGTTTACCTCGTCACAGTTACATTTTCTTGATTTTTCAAAGTTCATTTTAGTTTTCTTTCGATGAAATGCAAGACTTGGAGTATTTCAATAGTGTTTTGTTGTAGTTTACCTTGTCAAAGTTACATTCTCTTAATTTTTCAAAGTTCATTTTGAATTCCTTTCATTGAAATGCAAGAGTTAGAATATTTCAATAGTGTTTTGACATGGTTTACCTTGTCAAACTTACATTCTCTTAATTTTTCAAAGTTAATTTTGTTTTTCTTTCGTTGAAGTGTAAGAGTTGGAATATTTCAGTAGTGTTTTGTTGTGGTTTACTTTGTCACACTTAGATTCTCTAGATTTTTCAAAGTCCATTTTGAATTTCTTTCATTGAAATGCAAGAGTTGGAATATTTCAATAGTGTTTTGTCGTGGTTTACCTTGTCACAGTTATATTCTCTAGATTTTTCAAAGTTCATTTTGGTTTTATTTCGTTGAAATGAAAGAGTTGGAATATTTCAGTAGTGTTTTATTGTAGTTTACCTTGTCACAGTTACATTCTCATAATTTTTCAAAGTTCATTTTGGATTTCTTTCGATGAAATGCAAAAGTTGGAATATTTCAATAGTGTTTTGGCGTGGTTTACCTAGTCACAGTTACATTCTCTTAATTTTTCAAAGTCCATTTTGGATTTCTGTCATTGAAATGCATGAGTTGGAATATTTCAATAGTGTTTTGGCGTGGTTTACCTTGTCACAGTTACATTCTCTTGATTTTCAATGTTCATTTTGGTTTTCTTTCGTTGAAATGTAAGAGTTGGAATATTTCAGTAGTGTTTTGTTGTGGTTTACCTTGTCACACTTACATTCTCTTGATTTTTCAAAGTTCATTTTGGTTTTCTTTCGTTGAAATGCAAGAGTTGGAATATTTCAGTAGTGTTTTGTCATGGCTTACCTTGTCACAGTAACATTTTCTTAATTTTTCAAAGTTCATTTTGGATTTCTTTCATTGAAATGCAAGAGTTGGAATATTTCAGTAGTGTTTTGTCGTGGTTTACCTTGTCACAGTTACATTCTCTTAATTTTTAAAAGTTCATTTTGAATTTCTTTCATTGAAATGCAAGAGTTGGAATATTTCAATAGTGTTTTGATGTGGTTTACCTTGTCACAGTTACATTCTCTTAATTTTTCAAAGTTCATTTTGAATTGCTTTCGATGAAATTTGAGAGTTGGAATATTTCAGTAGTGTTTTGTTGTGGTTTACCTTGTCACAGTTACATTCTCTTAATTTTTCAAAGTTCATTTTGAATTTCTTTCGTTGAAATGCAAGAGGTGGAATATTTCAGTAGTGTTTTGTCATGTTTTACCTTGACACAGTTACATTCTCTTGATTTTTCAAAGTTAATTTTGAATTTCACTCATTGAAATGCAAGAGTTGGAATATTTCAGTGGTTTTTTGCTGTGGTTTACCTTGTCACAGTTACATTCTATTGATTTTTCAAAGTTCATTTTGGATTTCTTTCGTTGAAATGTAAGAGTTGGAATATTTCAATAGTGTTCTGTTGGGGTTTACCTTATCACAGTTACATTTTCTTGATTTTTCAAAGTTCATTTTGAATTTTTTTCGTTGAAATGCAAGAGTTGGAATATTTCAGTAGTGTTTTGTCATGTTTTACCTTGACACAGTTACATTCTCTTGATTTTTTAAAGTTCATTTTGAATTTCACTCATTGAAATACAAGAGTTGGAATATTTCAGTGGTGTTTTGCTGTGGTTTACCTTGTCACAGTTACATTCTCATGATTTTTCAAAGTTCTGAACACACACACAAATTTCTCTTAGAAATAATATTTTTCGTCAGTGATAACACTTTCTCTGTTCGAACTAGCAAGTTTTCTACCAAAGATACAAATTGTTTCTAAGAAGTAACATTTTTTGATTGTAATAACAACTTTTCTGTCAGAAGTAGCAAGTTTTTCTTAACACTAACAAACATCAAAGTAACAATACTTTGATTCTCATCAAATTAACAATATTTTACTTTAATACTAACATACTTTTACTGAACACACACAAAGTTCTCTTAGAAATAATATTTTTCATCAATGATAACACTTTTTCTGTTCGAAATAGCAAGTTTTCTACCAAAGATACCAAATTTTATCGTAGAAGTAACATTTTTTGATTGTGATAACAAATTTTCTGTCAGAAGTAGCAAGTTTTGCTTAACACTAACAAACCTTCTCATCAAAGTTACAACATTTTACCTTAATACTAACATACTTTTACTGAACACACACAAATTTCTATTATAAATAATATGATTTTCGTCACTGTTAACAATTTTTCTGTTCGAACGATCACGTTTTAGACACCTTATTCATACGTGATAATTAATATTTTAATTTGTTGATTTTTATAACATATTAACTTACAGAATGATCTATTAATGATCATATATCAAATAACGCAGAATAAATTAGATTTTAATTTTATTACTGGATATAATATTATTTAAGAACACACAAATTTCTATGAGAAATATTAATTTACTTAAGTTTTAAAACTTTCTTTTATTCATCTATCTATTAATAAAACTGTTCAAAAATGTTTCTTTGTCGTAAAATTATTTGAGTGTGAAAACAACTTTCATGTAAGACGTTTAAATTTTTTATGATAACTAAAAAAAATAATCATCAAATTAAAGATATTTTACCTTAATACTAACATACTTTTACTGAACACACACAAATTTCTCTTAGAAATAATATTTTTCATAAGTGATAACACTTTTTCTGTTCGAACTAGCAAATTTTCTACCAAAGATAACAAATTTTTTCGTAGAAGTAACATTTTTTGATTGTGATAACAACATTTCTGTCAGAATTAGCAAGTTTTGCTTAACACTAACAAACCTTCTCATCAAAGTAACGACATTTTACCTTAATACTAACATACTTTTACCGAACACGCACACAAAGTTCTCTTAGAAATAATATTTTTCATTTCTATGTCTGAATCTATTTGCTTACATGTCTGGGTTGGTGTTTGGTTAGGTTAGATTAGGTTAGCTAAGTTAGGTTAGGTTAGCTAAGTTAGGTTAGGTTAGCTAAGTTAGGTTAGGTTAGCTAGTAAACATTTCTCCATGTTTAAGTTAGGTTAGGTTAGGTTAACTTATCATGAGTGATCATGATAAGCTAAACTAACCTAACTAAAGCATGGTACAAAGTTGACATGGGGGGATTTTCCGGCGAGTATGGTTAGGTTAGGCTAGATCAAGTTAGGTTAGGTTAAGTTAGGTTAGGTTAGGTTAGGTTAGCCTACGTACGCGCGCGTACGTAGGTGTTATTACGCGCGCGTAAAAAGTGTTATCACTGACGAAAAATATTATTTCTAAGAGAAATTTGTGTGTGTTCAGTAAAAGTATGTTAGTATTAAAGTAAAATATCATTACTTTGATGAGAATGTTTGTTAGTGTTAAGCAAAACTTGCTACTTCTGACAGAAAAGTTGTTATCACAATCAAAAAATGTTACTCCTATGAAAAAATTTGGTATCTTTGGTAGAAAACTTGCTAGTTCGAACAGAAAAAGTGTTATCAGTGACGAAAATATTATTTCTAAGAGAAATTTGTGTGTGTTCAGTAAAAGTATGTTAGTTTTAAAGTAAAATGTCGTTACCTTGATGAGAAGATTTGTTAGTGTTAAGAAAACCTTGCTACTTCTGCCAGAAAAGTTGTTATTACAATCAAAAAATTTTACTTCTAAGAAAAAATTCGGTATCTTTTATTGAAAACTTCCTAGTTCGAACAGAAAAAGTTTTATCATTGACGAAAAATATTATTCCTAAGAGAAGTTTGTGTGTGTTCAGTAAAAGTATGTTAGTATTAAAGTAAAATATCGTTACTTTGATGAGAATGTTTGTTAGTGTTAAGCAAAACTTGCTACTTCTGACAGAAAAGTTGTTATTACAATCAAAAAATGTTACTTCTAAGAAAAAATTTGTATCTTTGGTAGAAAACTTGCTAGTTCGAACAGAGAAAGTGTTATCACTGACGAAAAATATTATTTCTAAGAGAAATTTGTGTGTGTGTTCAGAACTTTGAAAAATCAAGAGAATGTAACTGTGACAAGGTAAACCACAGCAAAACACCACTGAAATATTCCAACTCTTGCATTTCAATGAGTGAAATTCAAAATGAACTTTGAAAAATCAAGGGAATGTAACTGTGTCAAGGTAAACCATGACAAAACACTACTGAAATATTCCAACTCTTGCATTTCAACGAAAAAATTCCAAATGAACTTTGAAAAATCAACAAAATGTAACAGTGACAAGGTAAACCACGACACAACACTATTGAAATATTCTAAGTCTTACATTTCAACGAAAGAAATCCCAAATGAACTTTGAAATATCAACAGAATGTAACTGTGACAAGGTAAACTACAACATTAAACTACTACAATATTCCACCTCTTGCATTTCAACGAAAGAAATTCAAAATGAACTTTGAAAAATCAAGAAAATGTAACTGTGACAAGGTAAACCGCAACAAAACCCTACTGAAATATTCCAACTCTTGCATTTCAACGAAAGAAATTCAAAATGAACTTTGAAAAATTAAGAGAATGTATCTGTGACAAGGTAAACCATGACAAAACACTACTGAAATATTCCAACTCTTGTATTTCAACGAAAGAAATTCAAAATGAACTTTGACAAATTAAGAGAATGTAACTGTGACAAGGTAAACCAAAACCAAACACTATTGAAATATTCCAACTCTTGCATTTCAATGAAAGAAATTCAAAATGAACTTTGAAAAAATTAAGAGAATGTAACTGTGACAAGGTAAACCACGACAAAACACTACTGAAATATTCCAACTCTTGCATTTCAATGAAAGAAATTCAAAATGAGCTTTGAAAAATTAAGAGAATGTAAGTGTGACAAGGTAAACCACTACAAAACACTACTGAAATATTCCAACTCTTGCATTTCAACGAAAGAAAACCAAAATGAACTTTGAAAAATCAAGAAAATGTAACTGTGACAAGATAAACCAAAATAAAACACTACTGAAATATTCAAACTCTTGAATTTCAATGAAAGAAATACAAAATGAACTTTGAAAAATTAAGAGAATGTAACTGTGACAAGATAAACCAAGACAAAACACTAGTGAAATAATCCAACTCTTGCATTTCAATTAAAGAACTACAAAATGAACTTTGAAAAATTAAGAGAATGTTACTGTGACAAGGTAAGCCATGACAAAACACTACTGAAATATTCCAACTCTTGCATTTCAACGAAAGAAAACCAAAATGAACTTTGAAAAATCAAGAGAATGTAAGTTTCACAATTTAAACCACAACAAAACACTACTGAAATATTCCAACTCTTACATTTCAACGAAAGAAAACCAAAATGAACATTGAAAATCAAGAGAATGTAACTGTGACAAGGTAAACCACGACACAACACTACTGAAATATTCCAACTCATGCATTTCAATGACAGAAATCCAAAATGGACTTTGAAAAATTAAGAGAATGTAACTGTGACTAGGTAAACCACGCCAAAACACTATTGAAATATTCCAACTTTTGCATTTCATCGAAAGAAATCCAAAATGAACTTTGAAAAATAATGAGAATGTAACTGTGACAAGGTAAACTACAATAAAACACTACTGAAATATTCCAACTCTTGCATTTCAACGAAAGAAAACCAAAATGAACTTTGAAAAATCTAGAGAATGTACCTGTGACAAGGTAAACCACGACAAAACACTATTGAAATATTCCAACTTTTGCATTTTAATGAAAGAAATTCAAAATGGACTTTGAAAAATCTAGAGAATGTAAGTGTGACAAAGTAAACCACGACAAAACACTACTGAAATATTCCAACTTTTACATTTCAACGAAAGAAAACCAAAATGAACTTTGAAAAATCAAGAAAATGTAACTGTGATAAGGTAAACCACGACAAAACACTACTGAAATATTCCAATTCTTGCATTTCAATGAAAGAAATTCAAAATAGACTTTGAAAAATTAAGAGAATGTAACTTTGACAAGGTAAACCGCGACAAAACACTATTGAAATATTCCAAGTCTTGCATTTCATCGAAAGAAAACCAAAATGAACTTTGAAAAATCAAGAAAATGTAACTGTGACGAGGTAAACCACAACAAAACACTACTGAAATATTCCAACTCATGCATTTCAACGAATGAAAACCAAAATGAACTTTGAAAAATTAAGAGAATGTAACTGTGACAAGGTAAACCATGAAAAGACACTACTGAAATATTCCAACTCTTGCATTTCAATGAAAGAAATTCAAATGAACTTTGAAAAATTAAGAGAATGTAACTGTGACAAGGTAAACCACGACAAAACACTACTGAAATATTCCAACTCTTGCATTTCAGTGAAAGAAATTCAAAATAAACTTTGACAAATCAATAAAATGTAACTGTGATAAGGTAAACCACGACAAAACACTACTGAAATATTCCAACTGTTGCATTTCAATGAAAGAAATTCAAAATAAACTTTGACAAATCAATAAAATGTAACTGTGATAAGGTAAACCACGACAAAACACTACTGAAATATTCCAACTCTTGCATTTCAGTGAAAGAAATTCAAAATGAACTTTGAAAAATCAAGAGAATGTAACTGTGACACTGTAAACCATAACAAAACACTACTGAAATATTCCTAAGAAAAAATTTAGAATTTGTAAAATTGGTTTAAGAAGGATATTAAGAAAGGGACTTGTTCTGAAATGCCTTTTGAAAGGTATTTCATGGTGTTGAGGCATTCAAAAAACTGTAAAGTAAAGTTGTGGGTGAAATGGATGGGTACTTCAAGTTGGAAAATGGGTTTAGAAGGGACATTAAGAAAGGAAATTGCTCTGAAATGCCTTTTGAAAGGTATTTCTTGGTGTAGAGGTATCCAAAAAGCTGTAAAGTAAAGTTGTGTGTGAAATGGATGGGTACTTCAAGTTGTAAAATGGGTTTAGAAGAAACATTAAGAAAGGAACTTGCTCTGAAATGCCTTTTGAAAAGTATTTCTTGGTGTTGAGGTATCCAAAAAGCTGTAAAGTAAAGTTGTGGGTGATGTGGATGGGTACTTCAAGTTGTAAAATGGGTTTAGAAGGGACATTAAGAAAGGAACTTGCTCTGAAATGCCTTTTTAAAAGTATTTCTTGGTGTTGAGGTATCCAAAAAGCTGTAATGTAAAGTTGTGGGTGAAAAGGATGGATGCTTCAACTTGTAAAATGGGTTTAGGAAGGACATTACGTAAAGAACTTGTTCTGAAAAGCCTTTGAAAAGTATTGCTTGGTGTTGAGGTATCCAAAGAGCTGTAAATTAAAGTTGTGGGTGAAAAGGATGGTGCTTCAAGTTGGAAAATGGGTTTAGAAAGGACATTAAGAAAGGAAATTGCTCTGAAATGCCTTTTGAAAGGTATTTCTTGGTGGTGAGGTATCCAAAAAGGTTAAAAGTGTAGTTGTGGTTGAAAAGGATGGGTGCTTTAACTTGTAAAATGGGTTTAGGAGGGACATTAAGAAAAGAACTTGCTCTGAAATGTCTTTTGAAAAGTATTTCTTGGTGTTGAGGTATCCAAAAAGCTGTATAGTAAAGTTCTGGGTGAAAAGGATGGGTGCTTTAACTTGTAAAATGGGTTTAGGAGGGACATTAAGAAAAGAACTTGCTCTGAAATGTCTTTTGAAAAGTATTTCTTGGTGTTGATGTATCCAAAAAGCTGTAAAGTAAAGTTGTGGGTGAAAAGGATGGGTACTTCAAGTTGGAAAATGGGTTTAGGAGGGACATTAAGAAAGTAACTTGCTCGGAACTGCCTTTTGAAAAGGATTTCTTGATGTTGAGGTATCCAGAAAGCTGTAAAGTAAAGTTGTGGGTGAAAAGGATGGGTACTTCAACTTGTAAAATGGGTTTAGAAGTGACATTAAGCAAGGAACTTGCTCTGAAATGCCTTTTGAAATGTATTTTTTGGTGTTGAGGTATCAAAAAAGCTGAAAAGTATAGTTGTGGGTGAAAAGGATGGGTACTTCAAGTTGGAAAAAAGGTTTAGAAGGGACATTAAGAAAGGAACTTGCTCTGAAATGCCTTTTGAAAGGTATTTTTTGGTGTTGATGTATCCGTAAAGCTGTAAAGTATAGTTGTGGGTGAAAAGGATGGATGCTTCAACTTGTAAAATGGTTTATTAGGGACATTAAGAAAAAAGTTGCTCTGAAATGCCCTTTGAAAAGTATTTCTTGGTGTTGAGGTATCCAAAAAGCTGTAATGTAAAGTTGTGGGTGAAAAGGATGGTTGCTTCAACTTGTAAAATGGTTTAGAAGGGACATTGAGAAAAAAAGTTTCTCTGAAATGCCCTTTGAAAAGTATTTCTTGGTGTTGAGGTATCCAAAAAGCTGTAATGTAAAGTTGTGGGTGAAAAGGATGGGTGCTTCAACTTGTAAAATGGGTTTAGAAGGGACATTAAGAAAAAAAAGTTGCTCTGAAATGCCTTTTGAAAGGTATTTCATGGTGTTGAGGTATCCGAAAAGCTGTAAAGTAAAGTTGTGGGTGAAAAGGATGGATGCTTCAACTTGTAAAATGGTTTAGAAGGGACATTAAGAAAAAAGTTGCTCTGAAATACCCTTTGAAAAGTATTTCTTGGTGTTGAGGTATCCAAAAAGCTGTAATGTAAAGTTGGGGGTGAAAAGGATGGGTGCTTCAACTTGTAAAATGGGTTTAGAAGGGACATTAAGAAAGGAAATTGTTCTGAAAAGATATAGTAAAGCCTTAAAAAAGTATTAAAAAATGGGGGCTCAGGGGCCTTTTGGGCGCCGGGGGCCCTTTGGGGGGGGGGGCGGGGGACCCTTTGGGAGCCCAGGGGAACCTTTGGGGGCCGGGGGCTTCCTTCGGGGTTGGGCTAGGGGGATCGGAGCCCTTTGGGGTTGGGGTAAGGGACCTCACAACACTGTTCAAATGGAACTTGTGTATTATAACAACCACACTGAAAACCTCTTCTAAAACATCTTCTAAAATCATCTTTTAAAATGTCTCTAACTGTTTCGCCGAAATAATGCCCTAAAATGTCTAAAACGGTTTCGCCCAAATAATCCCTAAACGTAATTTCTGCGTGTTCCTTTTGTTTTTGGCATCCCTGCGCTGTCACATTTGAAATTACTGGGAAACCCTTTCCCGCGCATCTCTTCATCTCTAACATCAAAACATTCGCCGGAGTTTCTTGGAGAATTGTTTCCGGGGCGATGTTTATTAATATATTTGGAGTTCGACCAAAATTGTTTCCAGGGCAAAGTTTATTAATATCTGACAGGTGATGTCAAGGTGAATTGTTTCTGAGCGAAGTTTTTTAATGTCTGACAGATGATGTCATGGTTGATTGATTTGTCATGAAAGGGGAATTAATTTGTTGTTTCTAAGGGGAATTATTGATTCACGAAAGGGGAATTGAGGTCATTGACCCTGTTCCCGTTAGACTCAATAATCCAGAAAACATCCATCAAAGTGAGAAAAATCCTGTTTTTTTGTTCTCACTGACAAAAACCATAAAACAGACATAAATTGATGCTAATATCCATTAAAAACAACAAATAAATTGACCAATATCCATAATCGTCCAAGAAACACCCATCAAACTGAGGAAATTCCTGTTTTTTTCAAGTGAGAAAAATCCTGTTTTTTCATTCTCAGTGAGAAAACCATCTCCCTAGGGACTCTATGCCCATATATGGTGCCCCGTCACGACTGGCACCCCCCTTTCTACTGTTTGGATACTGCCTCTTTTCCTAACTATAAATAAAAACCAAAAGCCTACCGCGTCATTGGCGCTTAACTGAAAATGAATTATCTTACAAATATTTTCTTTTCCAGTTCTTGCAGCATTGAAAATAAAAATACAATTACAACGAAATGAATTCTATACATCATATATTCAATTTAATGTTGTTTACTTTCCAAGACTGTTCAAGACGCATATAGTTTTCAGTAAAGCGCCAATGACGCAGTAGGTTTTAGACTTTTACAGTGAGAGAAGGAGGTCATACCCAAACTCTTATTTGTAGTGATTTTTTTCGTTTCAAGCTTGATTTGCATATTCAATTTAAGTTTCAATCTTTTTAAGATTTATTTATTAATTTACATTAATATCTATTGTATGTTTGTTTGTATTGATTGTTCATTTAATTTCTGTTCGTTTTTAGTTTCATTTATATTTCAATAGGAAATTTTGTTTGTTTTAAGCTTGATATTCATATTCAGTCTATGCATTACTGGCTTTAAGATCTATTTATTCAT
Source organism: Artemia sp. Qi Xiang Cuo (assembly GCF_049724085.1). Taxonomy (NCBI): domain Eukaryota; kingdom Metazoa; phylum Arthropoda; class Branchiopoda; order Anostraca; family Artemiidae; genus Artemia; species Artemia sp. Qi Xiang Cuo. The sequence goes on along the minus strand of NC_142795.1, from coordinate 3,357,533 downwards.
TTATATTATTACTTGTTGTATGTTTTTGCTATGATTGTTTATTTTATTTCTGTTCGTTTTGGGTTTCATTTATTCTTTAATAGTAATTTCTGGTCGTTTTGATTTTGAATTTTAAAAGGTATTTGTACCTGCTGATCTTAAATTTAAAATGGCCTTTACTTTTCTTTGAAAAAATTATTTTTCGGAAATTTTTTTTAGTTAATTTTCGTTCGTTTTTGATTGCAAAAAAATTCAAGCTTCTTAAAAATTCCTTATTTCAAAATCAAACTTAAAAAAAAATCAAACATTTATCAAAGTATCAAAACTGGTATCAAAGTAACAATATCAAAGCGAAACAATGGGTTTGTGCCAACCTCGGAGTTTTTATTATCTGATTGTTGAACTATTCTGAACAAAATTGCTATCTCAAAATTTTTATCGAATGGGTTTGGGGAAAAAGGACGTGTGGACACTAATTAAGCCTCGGTCTCTTTTGACTCCTTAGAAGTGAACTAGAACTTTCTATTTTCAATCAAATGAGCCCTCACTGAAGTTTATACAAGTATCCCTTCTATAAGAAGCATATATATCCCCAGAGTATAACTTACAACGCCTGTCCCTGGGCCCTGGGGGGTTGTGTTCACACTGGAGTTTTAATATCTGATGGTTGAACTATTTTTAACAAAATGGTCACCTCAAATTTTTATCGTATGGGTTTATCCAACCGATACACCCAAAGACGTGGAGGGGGAAGGGCCTAGTTGCCCTCCGATCTTTTTCACTCTGAGGAAATGAACTACAGCTTTCAATTTCCATTCAATCCCCCTCTGAAGTTTATACAAGCATCGCTTTCATACGAGCCACATACGGCCCCACGACATAGCTTACAATGCTTGCCCCCCAGGCCCTGGGGGGATGTGTCGACACCGGATGTTTTGTTATCTGACCTTTAAACTATTTTGAAAAAATGGCTCTCTCAAAGTTCTTCTTGGATGGGAGTGTCGGGGGAGGCTAGCTGCCCTACAGTCACTTTTGACAATTAAAAAGTGAATTACAACTTTCAATTTCCAATCAAATGAGCCCTCTAGGAAGTTTATACGAGCATCCCTCCCATAACAACCATATATGCCCCCAGGGCATAACATACAATGCCTGCCCCCAGGGCCCAGGGGGGATGTGTCGACACCGGATTTTTTGTTAACTGACCTTTGAACAGTTTTGAAAAATGGCTCTCTCAAAGTTCTTAGAAAATAGGGCATGGAGAGGGGGGCTAGTTGCCCTCCGATCTTTTTTTTTACTCTTTAAAAAGTGAACGAGAATTTTCAATTTCCAATCATATGAGCCCTCTCCGAAGTTTATACGAGCATACCTTCCATAAGAATCATATATGCCCCCAGAGCAATACTTACAACGTTTTCCCCGGGCCCCGGGGGGGAGTTGTGTGGACACAGGAGTTTTTCTTATCTGACCTTTGAACTATTTTACGAAATGGCAATACGTAAAGGAGTTTTTTAATACGATCTTTGAACTATTTTTAACAAAATGGCTACCTCAAATTTTTATCAGATACATGTGGGGAAAAGGGCTTGGGGCGGGCAGTTCCCCTCCGATAATTTTTGACTCTTAAAAAGGGCACTAGAATTGTCGATTTTCAATCGAATGAGCCCCCTTTGAAGTTTATACGGCAACCCCTTCTATATGAAGTGCCTCTGGGAAAAAGATAAACGAAGTGTGGGGGGAGGCTAGCTGCCCTCTAATCACTTTTGACTCTTAAAAAGTGAATTACAACTTTCAATTTCCAATCAAATAAGCCCTCTAGGAAGTTTATATGAGCATCCTTTCCATAACAACCACATGTGCCCCCAGGGCATAGCTTACAACGCCTACCCCGGGGCCCTGGGGGGCTGTGTCGACACCAGAGTTTTTGTTATCAGGACTTCAAACTATTTTTAACAAAATGTCTATCTAAAATTTTGTATCTGATATATTTAGGGCGTGGAGGAGGGGGGCTAGTTGCCTTCCGATCTCTTTTGACTCTAAAAAGTGAACAATAACTTTCAATTTCCAATCAAATGAGCTCTCTCCGAAGTTTATACGAGCATCCCTTCCATAAGAACTATATATGCCCCTAGAGCATTACTCATGACGCCTGCCTCCGGGCCCTGGCGGGTTCCGTCGACAAAGGGATTTTTCTTATCTGACTTTTGAACTATATTTAATGTAATGGCTATTATAAGAATTTTATCGGATGGGCTTAGGGAAAAAAGGATGTGTGGGGGGGGGGCTAGTTGCCCTCGGATATCTTTTGACTCTTAAAAACTGAACTAGAACTTTCAATTTCCAATCAAATGAGTCCCCTCTGAAGTTTATACGAGCATCCCTTTCATAAGAATCATGAACGCCCCCAGGACAACACTTACAATGCCTATCCCCGGGCCCGGGGGGAGTTTTTGTTATCTAATTTTTGAACAATTTCCAAAAAACTGGCTATCTAAAAATTTGTAGCGGATGGGTTTGGGGAAAAAAGGGCGTGGGGGGGGCTAGTTGCCCTTAACTCTCTTGACTCTTAAAAAGTAAACTAGAACTTTCAATTTCAAATCAAATGAGCCCTCTGTGAAGTTTATACGAGCATCCCTTTCATAAGAACCATACAGGCCCTTAGGGCATAACTTAGAACGCCTTCCCCGGGCCCTTGGGGGTTGTATTGACACCAGATTTTTTCTGATCCGACCTTTGAACTATTAAAAAAAAATATCCATCTCAAAATTTTCATCAGATGGGTTTGGAAAAAGAAGGCGTTTGGGGGCGGGGGGGGGGGGCTAGCCGGCCTCGGATCTCTTTTTAACATTAAAAATTGAGCTTGAACTTTCCATTTCCAATTAAATGAGCCCTCTCTGAAGTTTATACGAGCATCCCTTTCATGCAATCTATATATGCCTCAGGGCATAACTGAGAACGGCTTCCCCCAAACCCTGGTGGCGGGGGTCGTACTAGCCCTTGAGTTTTTGTTTCCAGGTTTTTAAACAATTTTTTACTTAATGTCTATCTAAAATTTTTTATTGGATGCATTTGGGGAAAAAGGGACGCGGGGGGGGCGAGTTACCTCCAATCTCTTTTGACTCTAAAAAACTGAACTACAACTTTCATTTTCTAATCAAATGAGCCATCTCTGAAGTTTTTACGAGCATCCCTTCAATAAGAACCCTATATTCCCTCAGGGCACAACTTATAACACCTGCCCTCGGGTCCTGGCGGGCTGTGTCGACCCCGGAGTTTTCGTTTTATGGTCTTTGAACTATTTTTAAGAAAAGCCAATCTCAAAGTTCTTATCGGATGGGTTTGAGGAAAAAGGGCGTGGATGGGGGGGGGGGGCTAGGTGCCCTCCAATCTCTTTTGACTCTTATATGCCACCAGGTCATAACTAACAACGCCTGCCACCGGGCCCTAGGGGGCTGTGTCGACACCGGAATTTTGTTATATGATATTTGAACTATTTTTAACAAAATAGCCATCTTAAAATTTTATTGGATGCATTTTGGAAAAAGAGGTTGGGGGACGGAGCTGGCTACCCTCCAATACCTTTTGACGCTTAAAAAGTAAACTAGAACTTTCAATTTCCAATCACATGAGCCCTCTCTGAAGTTTATATGAGCATTCCTTCCATAAGAACCATATATGCCCCCAGGGCATAACTTATAACCCTTGCCCCTGAAGACTATGGGGGAGTGTCCTCCTAAAAACATATAATTTCCAAAATTGTCAACTATTTTGAACAAAATGTATGTATCAAAAGTTTGATTGGATTTGTTTGGGGAAATGGTCGGCGTGAAAGGGATGTGAGTTGCCTTAGAATCACTTTCGACAATTACAAAAGAACTAGCCATTTAAATTTCAAATCGAATTAGCCCTTTCTGTTTCTACGACAATGCTGTCTATACAAAACCTTGGGCCCTGCCCCCGGGCCCTGGGGGGATGTGTCGACACCGGATTTTTGTTATCTGACCTTTGAACTATTTTGAAAAAATGGCTCTCTCAAAGTTCTTATCGGATGGGTTTGAGGAAAATAGGGCGTAGAGAGGGGGGCTAGTTGCCCTCCGATCTCTTTTGACTCTTAAAAAGTGAACGAGAACTTTCAATTTCCAATCATATGAGCCTTCCGAAGTTTATACGAGCATACCTTCCATAAGAACCATATATACCCCCAGAGCAATACTTACAACGTCTTCCCCAGGCCCTAGGAGGGAGGGGGTGTTGTGTCGACACAGGAGTTTTTCTTATCTGACCTTTGAACTATTATTAACGAAATGGCCATACGTAAGGAGTTTTTGTTGTATGATCTTTGAACTATTTTAAACAAAATGGCTTCCTCAAATTTTATATCTGAGAAGCTAATTGATTTAAAAGTATGAATAGATGTATTTTAGGCTTTCCAGTTGTATAAGAAGTAATGCCACACGGTGGCAGCACTGGATTCGACCAAGTCGATTCGCTTCATTTGTGATGAGTTTAGGCTACGTTTGGCGATCTGTAATTCCGTATCAGCTATAATGAGGGGGAGGGGTGAGTCATTGTTTAGGTGGGGGTAGAGTAGATTCCTAAAAATTTACATTTTAATGGACAAACTGCTTACTCTTCACGAGGCTTCAGATAAATGTTGAAAGAGGTAGAGAGAGTAGGAATTAATTAAATTGTTTCTCTATAAAGATAAAATATTACATTCCCATTTCTACCAGTATAGAGGTGGAAAAGGCAAGGCAGTTCATTATCATCCCCACCAGGAAATTTCTTTGGGGTGGCAAATACTGTAAGGAACTTAGTTTTCAGCAATTTTAAATGGTGTTATGTTCTTTTTCTATTTATATGAAGTATTTCAATGTATTTAAATAAATGTATGTAATGAATTTATCGATAAGAAAATCCTATTGTAGAGGTTGTGATGGCTTGACTTATCTAGAAGATCACAAGTCTCATAGAATTTCTGTTCATACAAACCATAATACTCCTTTTCATCCAACCGAAATTCTTTTGCAGTAATATTAACAAGGACTTTTTACCAAAATTACTATTCATCGCCAATTTTATAAGTATATTCAAATTTTATCCAATATTCAAATTACAAATTTAAATGCAGGACGGTATTAATCAATGTACAATTATTGATTTACACATTTTAAAAGCAACTAACCAGGGATTTAAGGGACAGGTACCTCAACACCTCACTCTTTACTCTAAAATTTAATTTTTTTCCGAATTCTTTAAAAAACAACTCCTAAACACAAGGGTCATTTAATTAGAACAATAAGTAATTTTTTTTTCAAGTGCCGAAACATTGTAGCGTGAAGAGCAAGGTATTCAAGAGGAGGGCAACCCCCCTCATACACGTAATAATTTTTGTTCGTTTTATGTTTTAATGTTGCTCCTTACTTTTGAATTGAAAAAAACTTTTTTTTTTATTTGATGAAGCTTAGAGACCAAAATTTTTCTAAAGGCAATGAAAAAAGTATGCCAATTAAAGTAAAAGTAGGTAAAAATGGAAAACCAATTAATTTTGAAAAAAATACTCAAAACAACAGCCTATTCAGAGAAACTATGATATAAACCCCCAGCATTCAGTTCTGTTGAGCAATGCTGAAGCATTGGACGGATATTTTTTAACAATATCGACAGTTTTGAACTTCGTTATCGAACACCACACAAAAGAACGGCCATGTATTTGACAACTCGAAGGTCGCAGTTAGTTTAAATTCAATTCAAATATTGGCGCCTTGAGAACTGCTACTTTCCGTTTTGTATTTGGCCTATACATTTTAATCTGGAAAGGTTATTAGGCTATGGCTGACCAGGAGATGAGGTATGATAATCTTAGTCTTAAAAAGAGACATATGAAAAGTAAATTAGGCTAGCCCCCTATGCAGTGAAAACAGTAATGGGCAGTAGGCTACGCCAGCTTAGGCCTAGCCTATTATTTGTCCTGACTAGGGTAGGACTCATAGCTCCTGTCTGGCTAGCCTTTAAAGTCAATGAAAGTTTCCATCAGAAAAATTAAGTAGCTGAATGATAAATTTATAATGTAGACTAGGCAATGGGCATAAATCACATCCTAGGCCTATGACCTAGCAAAAAAAAGAGAAAGCTACTATCAGTTTTTCATTTGTTTAAATCCTAGATAAGGAGCTATTATATATCTAGTAAAATAGTTAAATGAATAGAAATCTGAGGAATAAATCCAGTGTCTCAATGATCACCTGGGTAGGCTTGGGTAGGTATTTTGAAATAGGCTAGCCTACCTAGGCTAGGTCACCTCTGCCCCTCCTGTTTCCAATGAGCATAGACCCTTTACAATCTCTATGTTATAATAGGAATAAGTAAAATTCTACTTTAGCTAGGCTAGCCTACTTTTGGCTATCTTGGAAAGGGGTTAGGCTAAAAAATGAAACTTTTAGGAATGAGTCTACAGGCTAAAGCAAGGCCATACCCAGGATTTTTTGGTAAATTTTTACCAAATCATATTTTTGAGTTTCAAATAAAGTGAATATACCATTCAATGCCTTTTTTTATGCTGATTACAATATAACAGTCATTTCTATCAGAAATGAATTTTAGCCCCCCTCCTATATATGTCAATTCAGGGTATAGCCTATATTTGCACATTTGAGGGGGGGGGGGGGGCTGAAATTCATTTCTGATATAAATGATTGTTATATTTGTAATCAGCATAAAAAAAGGCATTGAATGGTGTGTTCACTTTATTCCTAACTCAATAATATGATTTGGTAAAAAAGAACCAATTTTTTTGGAGGGGGTTTTACTAGAAACATTTTTTTTTGGGGGGGTGGGGGGTTACACAAAAAACCTAAAAAAAGACATACAGAATTTGTTTATGCCCATTTTTTTACATTTTTGTCAGTCAGACAGACATTTTTTTTGGGGGGAGGGGTTCAAACTCCCTCCCCCTGGATTTGGCCTTGGGCTAAAGTATGGGTAACATTTTGTAGTTTATATTATTGACCTATGAATAAAGTAAAAATACCACTCAATGCCTTTTTATGCTCTTTCTAAATATAATAATCATTATTGCTGCAGACAAATTTTACCCCCACTCCTAAGTAGGCTATACTGATTCAGGGTATATATTTGCACATTAGGGCAATATATAGTGGTGGGGTGAAATTCATTTGCAGCAAAAATGATTATTATGCTTGGAAAGAGCATAAAAAAGGCATTGAGTGATATGTTTACTTTATTTGTAAGTCAATAATATGAACTTCAAAAATATTTACCAAAGTATGTCATGGGAAGTTATTTTGAAGTACCTATCTCCACTCCTTCTCCCTCTAGAGGGTCCTGAAATTGGCTTACATGACAGGTCTAGCCTATACCTATTGAAATTTTGGCAAAACTACATTTTACCTTAATTTTCAGTTATCAGTTTCTTTTTCTCTGGCTTTAGTTCTGAAAATGCAATTCCTGTTATTTGAGTAGAATTTTTAGCCACATCATTTTTTTTAAAAGATTTAGGAAATTTATTTGTATATCTTTAAAACCTTATAAATTGGGATTCCGAAAAGTTGTGAAGCTGAAAACAATTTTGCTGTACTTCATTTAAGCAGAAAATCTATTTTGCAATGTTTCACTTTTATAACACACAGATTTCTAAAGGTCATCAAAGGTCAGAGCCCTGTAGAGGGAGAAGGAGTGGAGGCAGGTAATTTAAAATACCTTCCCCTGACATACTTTTAGCCTGTAGACCCATCCCTGAAAGTTTCATTTTCCTAATCTGACCCCTTTCCAAGGTAGCCTAAAGTAGCTAAAGTAGAATTTTAACTGTGAAACATCAAGAAATTGATGTATTGCTCAATTGAGGCACAAGAACAAAGTTTTGAGCCTTATACCTTTGCTCAATCTGGATTTAGGGTATAAAGGTTTTAAAGATTTGAAAACATATATATTAAATTTAATAATAAACCTTGATGTAGCTTAAGATCCTGCTGAAATAAAACAAATCACATTTCAAAATTAGAGCCAATGAAGAACAGACTGAAAAACCAAAACTAAGGTAAAACTTTTTTGTCAAAATCTATATAGGTCTAGGCTTGTTTATGTAATCTAGGCTATACAATCTTATAAGCAACATGAATAAGGAAAGGGTTGATTTAGTAGTTCAATATTACTTTGTCAAGGTGTATTTTAGGCTCTAAAGACATTTGTGGGTAAATATAGAGGAGTTTTACTGACCTGGCTAAGAGATACACAAACCTTTATAGTCAGAATTGCATCTTGAATCCAAATATAACATTTATTTACATCAAAAATGAACTTTACCCCCACCCCTAATGTGTAAATAGCCTAGCCTATATACAATTCAGGGTAAATATTTGCATATTAGGAAAATGGTGTAAAGTTCATTTCTGATGCAAATGAATGTTATATTTGGATTCTGGATGCAATTCTGACTCTAAAGGTATGTCTATTTCTTAGCTAGGTCAGTAATTTAAACTCATCCATATTTATGCATTCCTGAAAGTCTTATTTACCTAACTCAGGTAAATAAGATTTTTTTATACTACTGGGTATCATAAGATACCCAGTAGTGAGACAGCTTGCCTATCTGCACTCAGGGGTTATATCAGTATATAGTCTTTATTATACCACCTAGAAAAAGGATTGCTTCACTGTTGCATTTGTCTTAAGTTTCCTTAATAACTCTGTGGTTAGCTTGGATGTTTAAACACTAATTACAGTGGTAGTCAGCAGGAGAACCTTATCATGGACACAAACTTTAAGCTTGAGCATAAACTTGGAAAATACCACCTAATCTTGGATGTAGGATCTTAAAGTCAGAACAAAGTATCTAATTATAGACATACTCTATGATAGATACATTCTGTCTAAGGAATGTATATATATATATATAGAAGAGGGGATAAACTACTGCTACCAAACCAAGGTCTTCTGACTGATTTTTTTCATGAGGCAGCATTTTCAACCAAAAACACCATGTTTAAATGGGGGTAAAGATGCTAAACCTAACAGGGTTGGCCAAAAACCTAAATTTTTACCTTAAGAAGTCATTAAGACCACCAAGGTGACTTGGCAAAGGCATCCAAGCATAGTGTGCAAATCAGGTAGGAAAATAAGATATACTATTGGTTTCCTCATTCAATGCTCTTCTCAAATAAAATAATTGCTCTCATCACAGTTGTGTAATAGCATTTTCCCATCTTCTATAAATATATAGCTGTAGGCTACATACAATTTTCCTGATTTTTTAGGTTTACCATTGCCTTTTGTGTGTATTGCTCATTAACAGTTGGTTCAGTGTGCCAAATAGGCATAATAAACATAATTTGCACTTCAGAGCAATATAAGGTCCAATACTGGATCTGTTCAGGTCTACTGTTGAGATGGACACTATTTAGACACTACACAAAATACAAAAGAGGGTTTTGACATGCCTTCCACCTAGGAGAGTTCTAGGATAGATGCAATTTAGCCCAGTCAGTAATGGTGACCACAGATAGGCATGCTCAAGGGGACCATTAATATCACCAGATCTTGGACAAACATTTTAATTAAAACACATCCTTCACAAATATTGACAGCAGTTCCTAATCTAAAATAAGATGTAGGCAGTTGAGATTGACTGATGGTTGGGATGAGGCAAGTTAGGATTGGCTGATAGTATAGAAAATATAAATTTTAAACTTAAACAAATGTCACCCTTATATCCTAGCCTATTTAAGCACTATTTTTCTGCTTAAAAAAAAATGCCTTAGACATTTTATGTATATTTCCATTATAAATGGAAATATATTAAATAAACAATTACATTCACTGGTGTATAAACAAAATAGAATGCTTATATTGATTGGAACACACCTTCTCACAGAGTATAAAATCTGGATTTTATATTCTGTGAGAAGGCGTGTTCCAATCAATATAAGCATTCGATTTTGTTTATACGCCAGTGAATGGAATTGTTTATTTAATATATTTCCATTTATATTCTGTGATAAGGCGTGTTCCAATCAATATAAGCATTCGATTTTGTTTATATGCCAGTGAATTAAATTGTTTAATGAATATATTTCAATTTATATTCTGTGAGAAGGCGTGTTCCAATCAATATAAGCCATTCGGTTTTGTTTATACGCCAGTGAATGGAATTGTTTATTTAATATATTTCCATTTATATTCTGCGATAAGGCGTGTTCCAATCAATATAAGCATTCGATTTTGTTTACGCATGAATGGAATTGTTTATTTAATATATTTCCATTTATATTCTGTGAGAAGGCGTGTTCCAATCAATATAAGCATTCGATTTTGTTTATACGCCAGTGAATGGAATTGTTTATTTAATATATTTCCATTCATATTCTGTGAGAAGGCGTGTTCCAATCAATATAAGCATTCGATTTTGTTTATACGCCAGTGAATGGAATTGTTTATTTAATATATTTCCATTTATATTCTTTGAGAAGGCGTGTTCCAATCAATATAAGCATTCGATTTTGTTTATACGCCAGTGAATGGAATTGTTTATTTAATATGTGAGTTTTCTTTTCCTATTTATTTATATTTTTTCTTTTATTTGTTTAGTATGTTTTTATGTTGATGTAAGAATTTTTTTTTTGTTTTTCCGTTGAGAAAGGCTCCCGGATGTGGGGCCGAAATATTCGGAGTATTTTTGTTTAATTAAGTGTTTTGTATTCACTGCTTTATAGAAATTAAAACCCGTTTTTCTTGTTTAATTTTTTGTATATATATATATATATATATATATATATATATATATATATATATATATATATATATATAATTATAAACAAGCAATAATTGTATATGTATTTATGTGTTTTTTCTAGAAAACAGCTCCATATTTTTTGGGAAAAATCTTGGGATATTCTGCCATAAAAAAAACAATCTAGATAGGTCAGAAGTATGAGAAAATTAGTTAAGAGTCTTAGTTTTGATTTTTGCAAATGATGTTATGTACTATGTTACTACATCATATAAGCATTTTTTATGATATCATATAAGCATTTTCTTATGTGATGTCATGCATAGCATAAATAAGATTGTTGAGTTCCAAACACATCAGTTATTTCAATAATATAATGTCTTTGGGAAGGTCCAAAAGACAAAAATTTCTGCCATCAATTGCAACAACACCAATCTGAAGTAATCAAAATCCAAAAAATATGTGACAAATGAAAATGAAGATCAAAGACACTGGTGGTTAAAAGACATGCCAAAATGAAAATGAAGAGCAAAGACACACATGATTAGAAAATATGCAACACCAAGCATGAGAGCAAGTCAAAAATGAAAATGAAGAGCAAAGACACATGCAGTTAGAAGACATGTGAGCAAGTCAATGAAAATCAACCTGGACAGCAAGAATCAAAATGTGTCAAAGTTGAAATTGATAGCAATGACAATTGGGTTTGGGATTTTGATGGACTAGATAAAAAGTTAGAAGAAAAAGAAGTTTTGGTCCCACCACCTGAACAATTAAAACAAACAAAGGTTCGGCGATATGTCTTTCATAATGATAAAAGACAAGCCAAGGCAAAAGAAGAATTTTTGTCCCACAACCTGAACAATTAAAAGAAATAAAGTTTCGGTGATATGTGTTTCATAATGACAAAAGACAAGCTGAGGTAAAACTTAATGGTCCAATAAAAAAAACGTAATAAGTCTGCCAAGTGCTGGAGCTTAATATATATATATATATATATATATATATATATATATATATATATATATATATATATATATATATATATATATATATATATAAATTGCCTATTGTTTTACTTGTTGTTGTTTTTAAGAAAATTTCTATGATTACGGAAAGAGGAGAGGGGATTCCCTAGAGTTCACTTGTTTTTCTAATTCCATATTAATTTTAATATTTTTATCTTTATTTAAGGTCATATACATTTATGTTTCTAAGATGTTTCTAAGATTCCTAAATAACAACAAGTGTTAAATGATGTTTATTTATTTATTTTAAGTGATAATAATGATACATATTTATTTATTTCTATCAATTGAGATTTAGGGAAGCACCCACTTAATGCTTTGTGCACAGATATAATTAAAATAGATATGACAAATTATATTAAGAAACCATTAGCCAATACTGATGAACCTGTTATATAAAGACCTATTAGGTCAGCTACTAAAAAAAACAATATTAGCATTAAAAACATGTTCTTAATCTGTACCTGAACGAATTTCCTAGTGTCTCTGGGACTGTTATAATTTTTCAATTTTTGCTTTGGGGATCATATTCTATTGTAAGTCTTATTTTATTTATACTTGTGGTTTGCTGAGAACGGTTCTTGAATATAGAGCTGAAATATTCTTAAGGTTTAAATATTTTCACTGTCTTTGGTAAATTTCCTGTTGTTTTACTCTTGTTTTTACAATGATGAAAAGCATGTTCTTTTGATAAAACTTTTTCTAATTTTTGTTTATTAACTTATTTCAATAAGAGGCTAATTCATCAAGAAAATGTAACATTTTCCATGCTGATAACCTATTAATGCTAAGTTATTAAAATCTTTTAGTAACCCATCAGGCTATGTCACTGATAACCTATCAGTAGTATTATTAGTTTTGTTGCTGAATAATCTCATTTTATAAAAGCCTGGTTTCTGGTTCTCTTTTACATTCATGGGGCGTTGGATAGACCAAGCGTCCTCAAATCTTTTCAAATATCATACTTTTCAAACATCAAAACGTTGATCTCATAGTCAAGTAATATCGGATCTGACCTTGCTTGTATATGAATATACTTTTAATTAAAAATCAGGAACGTGGAAATTGAACTTAATTTCCTGAAAACGTTTTCTACTTGGTGTTTATTTATTTTCTGCAATAAGAGGTTAGTTCACCAAAAGAATTATAATTTCTTGTTCGGATAAACTATTAGAAACTTGTAGTAATCTATTACGTTATGCCACTAATAAACTATCAATAGTATTTATAATGATACTACTTAATGGTCCTCTGTAAAATATCAAGCTAGTGTTTACAGAAGGCACAGAAAAATCGAGTGATACAAATGCATATGACCGATTGGTCGAACGTGTCAAACCCCAAACAACAACGACAACAAGTGCGATGACTGACCGAGTCGGACTCGGAACGGGCGGAGGTTAGCGTGGGTTGGGCTAGGAGCCCCTGTGCCTTCCCAGGGCTGGAGCATGATTTGCACTTTACTGAAAAATATAAATGTTTTTCCTTTTATAACTTCAATAAATCAAATAATATTAACATTGTGATTACTAAATATCAGTGTATGTATATTAAAATGACAACACAAATTCATTTGTGTTTTTTTTGGTGGAGTGCGGGTTGTGTTGTGCCCTTGGGAGGGCACGGGGTTTTTGGGCCCAACTGGTGTTGGTTTCATCTTTATGTTCCTGGCCTCCCCCGGGCCATTCAGCGTGTCCCCAGGTGGCGAAAGGGGAACGCTCTACAGATATGTAGGGTACCTCCATAGGAGGCACGGACCAAGGGGGGACCTTGTCCCTGGGGGTCCATAATAGAAACTGGGGCACCCTTGCCCGTAGTCATAAATACAGGCGGAGGAGGAAGAAGGCCCCTCAAATATACACTCAAAAGGGCCCACTGGTTTGTCCACAAGTTCCATGAGTTGCAAACCTTCTCCCAGTAATGGGTTAAATTGCATGGTGATGCAGAACACCATCGTGGGAGGATCCTCTATAGGAGGAAAACTGTGGCAGGGCACAAGATCCAGATATATGGACAATAGCCTCTGCAAAGGTCTGCCTTGACCTTTTCGGGGTAACCGCAAGACTGGGATCTTGTGATCAACTAATCCCACTTGAGGAGTGGCTCCCCTCGAGGAAATCATAGCCTTGTAAACAACATATTATTTGTATAGGATTCTGATTAATGGACAATTCTTCTGGGCCTGGTGTGTTTTGACGGGCGTCTTTAGGCTGAATCGCCTCTTCCTAGCTGATTTATCTATTATGGTTTGCTTCCCCGTAGTAGCATAATACTTGTAGGCATGAATATATAATGAGTCGGAGGTAATAGACTTGAGACTGTCTGTGCAGGATTTTGACTCTTGTTGATAGAAGAGTATCGCTAAGTGCTGAAAACCATGTTATGACCAAGATGGGCCCAGGATTGCAAAAAGCCTCCATTCAACTAGACGTCCCAGGGACTTCTTGCTGTCCGGTTCTAATCCGGCTTAGGCACTTCAGTGTAGACTTGAGAAGATATGTGATCCCCGTCCTGCACTGGTATCCAGGATCATTGCTTTTCCTGAGGCGAAAATAATTTCAGTGATTTAAAGAACATGAAAATTGTAACTTGGAATGTTACGACATTAAAAAATGGCTATCGTATCGACATTTTGACTGACGAATTCAGACGATTCGAACTGGATTCATTAGGAATTTCAGAAACTCATATCCCAGGGGTAGGTTGCATGAATTTAGGTGATATAGAATTTGTTTACTCAGGCAGGAAGGATGGGGTACATAGACAGGGAGTAGGGCTCATGATGAATAAGGAAGCTTCTAAGTCTTGTTTAGGCTGGGAAGGTATAAATAATAGAATACTAATTGTTCATTTTATGACTAGAAAGTTCAGGGTATCAGTTATATTAGTATACACCCCTGTAGAACCGACTGACGGAGATACTAGTGACTCAGATGAATTTTACTTACAGTTACAGGAGCAAATAGACAGGGTCCCAGGTAGAAATATGATGTTATTACTGGGAGATTTTAACGCCCAGGTTGGTAGAAATAGGGATAGATCGTATCCCAGCCTAGGTAAATTTGGTGTAGGAAAAGAAAACAGTAATGGATACAGTAAGTTTTGCAATTTTGTAGGTATAACAATCTAGTTATAATCAATATGGTGTTTGAACATAAAATGGCTAAAAAGTTAAGATGGTATTCCCATGATGGCAAGACATCGAACTTTATGGATTATGCTATTGTAAACTATAGGCTCGTAAGACTAATGAAGGATACTGGGGTATACAAGAGCGCCGTTACTGATGTTAAAAGTAAGGATCACCATCTAGTTATGCCAAGGGTTAATTTAAAGCTGAAATATCAGAAGCGTAATACCCCCTGGGTAATTGTGATGTTGGCAGAGTTAAGGATAAGAAATAGCGAGAAATTGTCAAGGAGCAGTTGAAAACTAAACTTAAGAGTTTAAAAATTGACAATGTGGAAGATGGTTGGAATAATTTTAGAAAAGTTATTTGTGAAGTTACTGCAGGTTTCTTAGGGAAAAAACGTAGAACTGCAGCTAAGAATATCAGTGAAAAAGCTTTATGTTTGATAGAAAGGAGAAAGGCCTTGTACAAGAATTATCTGAGCAATAGGTCGTAGGATAACAAAAGAAATATATAGAAAGTGAAGAAAGTTTTAAATTATGAACTAAGTAGGTGGGGAGTGGAGGCCATGGGTAAAATTACTAAGGATCTGAAATACGCAGCTAGATGACATAGTAGTGCGTCTTTTTACTGATACGTTAACAAATTGAGAGGGAGTAGTCAATCCGGACCTGGCCCAGTTAAAGATAGGAATGGGGTCGCAATTAGCGATAATGAAAGAATTAAAGAGAGAGGGGCCGAACATTTTGAGAATTTACCTAACCGAGATAGTGTTGCAGGAACAGATTACAGAGGAAAATGAAAAAGTTTGTGATGCCTTGGATGTGAAGGAAGATTTGTTTCATGAGGAAGAATTAGCTACAGTACTAAAAGGAATAAAAAATAAGAAAGCTCCAGGTGCTGATAGGGTGGTAAATGAGTTTCTTAAATATGGTGGCTCTGAGGTTAGAAATAAGTTACTGAAGATTATTAACATGATTTTTTAAAAAAGGGAAACACCTAACAATTTTAGGAAAACCTTAATTAAGCCACTTTATAGGAAAGGTGATAAAAGTGAGTGTGGTTATTATCGAGGCATTTGTCTGGTCTCTGTAGGTAGTAAATTATTTAGTAATATGATACTTTTTAGACTGAGAGATGCCATAGACAAAGTTTTAAGAGAAGAGCAGTAGGGTTTTAGAAAAGGTAGAGGATGTGTCGACCAAATTTTCACTCTTAGGTTAATAATTGAAAAATGCCTGAGTTTTCAAACACCTTTGGTCCTCAGTTTTATAGATTATGAGCAAGTGTTCGATTATGTCGATAGGAGAGCTTTGGTAAAGTTTGTCTCCCTGTATGTTATATCAGACAAAAGCATTAAAGTGATTAGTGCTATGTACAAGAATAACACTCCTGCGGTTAAGGTAGGAAATTAGGTTAGCAGCTGGTTTTGTATTAAATCAGGAGTTAAGCAGGGTTGTGTTCTATCCCCCTTTGTAGGGATTAATTTGACGGACTTTGTTTTAAAGAGCACTGGAAAGGCAATGGGAGACCACGGACTCAAATTGAGAGGAAAAAGTATCCAGGACTTGGATTATGCTGACGATTTCATTATTCTCGATGAAAGTGTGAGCAAAATGAATGAAGTTTTAGAGGTTTTGCGAGTTCAGGGTGCTAGAATTGGTTTGAAAATTAATGTTATGAAGACTAAACCACTAAGGCTAGGAATAAGTGAAGATGAAAAGGTGACATTGGTATTATTAGTAAAGATGGTGGGAGCAGTGAAGAGGTTAAATATAGAATAGCCAAGGCTCAGGGTGTTTTTTCACAGTTAAAAAAGTCTGGAAGAATAGGAACATAAGTCTGCAAACCAAGATTAGATTATTAGAAGCTACAGTGATGACAGTGGTCAAATAAGTCTCTGAAGCATGGACGCTCCGAGAACCGGATGAAGATTTGCTAGATGTTATCCAGAGAAATTATTTAAGGCTTGTTCTAGATACCCCGTTGACTGACCGTATTTCAAGCAATAGGCTATACGAAAAACGGTTCAATACCGCTCTCTAGGGCTATAATGAAAGAAAGGTTGAGGTGGCTAGGGCACGTTGTGCAGATGAAGGATGACAGATTGCCGAAGATTGTTCTTTTCGGCCAACCATCTAGGGCTAAACGGAAAGCAGGCCGTCCCCGTCTGGGGTGAGAGGACGTCATAAAGACAGATTTAAAGGAAATGGGAACTTTGTGGGCAGGTGTAAAAAGGGAGGCTTTGAATAGATTGGGGTGGAGGAGGAGCGTGCGTAGCTGTGTTGGCCTCACGCGGCTTGTTGCTGCGGTGAGTTGTTAGTAGTAGTAGTATATATACTTATATATTAGTGAGAGCGGGCATTTCTTTTTAAATCCTATCTTATGACCTGTTCCACCCCCAGAAAGAATACCAAAGAGCTCAATTTTTGAAACCCATGATCTTGGGATGGAAGAGAAGCATGCACCAGTTTTGAGAAATATTCTAGTCTAGGAATACTTTCCTATGCTTATTTTCTAAATAAAATTAAATACATGCATTGTGAGATGCTTGTTCTGTTTCTTTATTTTAGCCTTGATGCAAGAATAAACCCACACACATGAAATCAATTTCAAAGTTTTTCTTACAAAGCTTTTCTCCAATTCTAAATGTGTGGTGTCTCCTCTTGTATGTAATACACCCATCCCATGTGTCTGAATGTTTTGTTGTATCCATCTTGGCAGGTAGTAGTACTGGTTGAGATATTATGTGGGAGATATTTGTAGAAAACAACCATTGACACCACATTTTTTTCTCTTATTTCTCACTTAGTAACTTTAGTAGTACCTGATTAGTGCTACAGTTGTCCTTCATGCCTTATTTTGTGATCCTTTAAAGTAGTGCCAGGAGGGTTTTAGAATTCCTGCAAAAAGAAGGGATCCATATTTATCAACAGGCATAATGTAAGACTTGTAGAAAGAGATAATTGAGATGGGTGATAACATGCTCATGAAACAAAGAATCACACCCATCTTGTTCATCCAGGAAGATTGGATCCAATCACCTATGTGTGCCTTGAAAGAGTCCCAGAAAGAAGCATATTCAGCTTTCAAAAGAGTTTGTAAACTCTCTTGAGAGCTTTATTCTTGAAAATAAAGTCAGAGTGTTGATGTGAGACCTTTGATTGAGTGATCACTAGCTCCATTGCCTTGATTGCATTGAAGTTGTTCATCCAGGCATCAGATATTTTCTATGTACCATAGACTAAATTGAAGGACAGAGAAGCTACACAATCTTTGTGTTAGCTGCTTGGACCATGTTCTTATTAGGAAAAGGGTCCAGAGATTGTCCTCTATGTTGATGATATGTACCAGGAAAAGAATGGGTCCCAAACAAATTCTATGCAGTTGAAACTTCTTGCAACAGATTCCTGTCAGATTATCAAATGCTTCTGCAAAATCAAAATAATGTAGCATAATATTGCACCTTGGCCAGAAGTCTGATCCACTCCTAATGCTGAACATCAAGACAGTCTAATGTCAAGTATTTCTGCTGAATGCATGCTGTGTTTTGCTGATAAGATCTGTATTAGTGCAAAGATGTGGCTCTTGAGAAGTAAAAATATTAAGAAAACAATTTTTGCTTCATAATCTACTGAAGAATTGTAGTTAATACATGTTGAAGGTGCTTCCACTTTACTTCACCCTCCCCCCCTAATGTGCAAATATATGGCGCAAATTAGATATTTCCCATATATTTTTTCTATTTCTGGATTTTGTCAATGTTGATTCAATTTACAGCGTTCACTTGAAACAAGAGTGATGCATGGTAAATGTGCAATTTGGGCTATGTATTTGCTCATGGGGGGGGGGGAGGGGTAAAGTACAGTGGAAGCAGATTCAAAATGCATTAACTGCAATTTTTATGCATATTATGAAGAAGAATTGTTTTCTTAACATGTCTCATTCTCAAGAGCTGCAATGGCCCATCAATACCTAAGATTGTTTGGTTCCAGGTATTTGTGAAGGGTTTTATTGAAAATGCACTCATGGACTACCAAGTACAGAAGAGGGACTGTATAAACCAATATGGATAGGATACTATCAGGCATGGGAACAGGGATGACACATGTGGACTTCCACACCCTTGAGAAGAATCAGGAGTGAAAGCAGAACCAAAAGACTGAAGACAATGGGTTGAATAGTTCAGGAGTACTGTAATTAAGGTTAATGTTTGATATATGTTCTGGACCAGTGAATTCGGTCATTTTAAGGCAGTGTAGAGTCTGCTAGACCTTTGGAGCAGAGTAGTTGATGCATTTTAGGATAGTGTCTATCTGACAAGGAAGGTTAGGGACTTTGTTACTGTTATGATCAAGATTCAAAACTTGGGAAAGGCCTTACCAAGTACTTCAGTCATTGCCTGAAAATCTGAGATTATAATCCCATCATTTTATAGGGAGGGGGAATGAACGTGTCTTTTGACAACAGTAATGCCTCCTTGACAAGTCTCTATCAGTCTGAAGGCAAGGTTCTCCTTTTATTATAGCTAGGATCAGGAAATTTCACAAGGACTCCTGACTCTCCTATTTATTCCATTGTCAGATAGCCCTTGACTGGTAATGGAAGGTAAAGGTTATTTTAGGATATAACAGCCTAACAGCCACTTGGTCACTTGCAAAATTATGAACATTCGGCTCAAAAGAGCCAGGGTGGTCTAATGAAGATGCGATGATGCATTAGGGCCTATGCAGGTCCAAACATCAACAAACTGTTCAAGCCTGTAAGAAAGTGACAGATCATAAAACTCAGATAACTCCTGATCAATGACTGTACTGCAAAGCCACATTTTTTGGTAAATGTTGACATCTCCATATAGCATGATGGCTTATTTGTGGAACAATCTGCTGATATAATCAAGGAAGGCTTTAAGGTAGCTGGTTATCTCGAAATTTTGTGGATTGCATTATATTGTTTCATTGCTAAGTTGCTAAAGGAAATTGACCCTATCAGTTTTTCAGCATATCAGTAGATACTTAGAAAAAGTCATAAAAAAGAACCTGCTTGGTAGATAATATATTTTGTTTATTTGAACTGAGGCAAGTGTGTCAGGCTCAAATGGCCTAGTGTTATAATGAGTTGTTGGAAGTAGTAATAGTAAAAATATATAGCTCTTTATCACTTTGATAATATTGTATAACACTAGACATTGCCTCAAGACAAATGCAAACAAATATTTTGATTCAGAGACTTAGTTTGGGATCATTTGGAAGAGGCTTTTTGTTACTCTACCCATTATGGGGTTCAAGTTGCACTTTCACTTCTTTCACCTTTTTTTCACAGTCTTATTGAAAGTTTTGCCTGCTTTGCAATATTTTCATTTTGCTTTCATTGTTAATGGAAAGGCTGTGTGGTCCATGAAATTATTTATTTTGGGATTAAAAATGTATCTGACAGCACCAATTGATCTGCTGTGGAATTGTGATTTTCATCTTAAAATGTTACTAACTTGCATTATTTTATGATTCTTTTCCAAACGTGTGACTAACAGTTTTGTGTAAGGTTGCCAGAATATGAGCTTCTGTTGCAATGGATGCTAGAAGAAAAAAAATGTATTAGCACTGTACTTTTTTAATTCTTTTCTTCTCTCCCTTTTCACTTGTTCAGTGTTGGGGTTCCACCCCTGTTTCTTTTCTTTTCAGATAAATGACCCATTTCTTTTCTGTAATTATAATTGCTAATAGGATAATTTTTTATCCGAAGTTGAATTCTGGTTGCTAAGCTAGATTCTTTCGCAATAAGTAAGCTTTGAAGTTAATTCTATTTGGGACTTCCTGGTCTGAGCCATTGAAAGATAAAGTTAAGAAAAAGTAGAATGGATTTTAAATGGGGATTGAGAGGATTGGCTAGGACCAAGTAAAGGTCCAGCCCTATGAAAGTTTGTTGTACAGAACGAATTCTTGAGTTAGTCCACTTTGAGACCCCGTTTGGGAGACTATATCCTTTTTGTTATGTGTAATTGACTTTTGGAAGATTACAAGTAAGATATTTTCTACAGCTGTGTAGACTAATTTTTCCAGGAACCCAGACAGGGTAGGAACAGAGTTACAAGATACCATCATCGTTATATAGCCAGGGGGGTTTGGTACCTCCAAGGAAATAGTTAGAGATTTTTTAGTGGTGACACGGGTTGGGTACACCCTTGGCCTTAGAATTTGGCCATTTGACCGCTTGATCACGTTATCATACCCTTAGGCAGGGTATACTGTAAATTGGGTACTAGTACACCCTATATTTACAGAACCGTTGTGGTAAGCGCGGGCATCACATTATAATATTTGGTGCTGCCAAGGGCTTTTCTCTCCAGTAAGTGGTGTAGCACCATTTTTGCACCAATAAGTGGTGAAAACCATACATTACCACACGAATATTCACTGTTAGTATTATTATATTAGTTGATTAGAAATATATTTTTGTTATTATTGAATGTCAATATTGACTTTCTATCATTTTAGCTTATCTTTTATTGACTTTCTATCATTTTATCACTTTCTATCATTTTATATTAATCCTATTTTTCTTTTTTAGAGCCAGACTTGCTGGATTCAGAGCCAAACGTGTTGAAGCAATGGCGAAGAGGTATCTGGCAAAAGGTGTCAAGCCAGAAAATATTCAAGCCATATTGGGGATATACCCAAATAAGATTAATTCATCAGTTGTAAGTTTCATATTACAAAGCAAGTGTTTCCAGCCTTTTCTTTGCTTAAATTACTTTGAATATTGAAATAAAACTTCACACTCCTTCAGAATAGAATGCAGGTTTATTGTCCAACTTTTACTAATTTTTGTATATTTACTATACTAATAATGGTTAATGTGTTCTTTTTAGTTTTAAGCCCAAGTAAGCTTTCTTGTATTTCTTGGAGCAGTGACGTAAATTTGTCCAAATCCTGGGGGGGGGCGGGGCAAATTTGGAACCAATTTTCTCAAATCAAGTAAAAATCACAGTGAAAACTGAAAAATGAACCATGTAAACTGAAAAATGGCCAACTGCCAGGGGCAGTTGCTCCCCCCTGTCCAAGAGCAAATTACGCCCCTGCCTTGGAGTCCCTGTAACCCTGGTCGGGGCTATTGAAAACCAAGACTGGTTCCCAGGACAATTCTTTCTATGCCTTTTTACCCATCTTTTTGTTTTTTTTTTCCTATTTTAGCAATATGGCACCAATCAAAATGAGCATGTTAGATTGTAGCACTGGCTCTGGTTTTTGTAGGAAAAGTTGGCTACTGCACACAAAATCTCCTGGCCCTTTCCTGCAGTTACAATTTTTTAGTTTTATACTATAACCCAGCTAATTTTCCAAAACAGCTGATTCCCTTTTATTTTCATTTTTTTTTTAGCAAAAATAAGCAGTCATAAAATGTTATCAAATAAAAAAAAAAATTGCTGAAAATTTAAATGGAAACTTATAAGGTATATTTCAGCACTGGAAAAGAAAACGAAAAGAACTTGTACTAGACCCCTTTGAAACTCAGGCTCTAGGGACTTTGCACACCTGTCCTTCTTGACAGCCATGCAACACACAATGTTAGGCCAGCTTCTTAAGATCAAGGGTCCACTTTTCGAATCCTATTGTAAGATCCCTTCTTCCATGTGTGGGTAGGGAAAATGAGGCAAAACCACAAGGTCACCTGATTTATGCAATCTGCTGTGTGTAGTATATTGGATTAAGGGAACACAAACGGTAATGTCTATGTTTTATGCCCCGGCCATGTATAAATATATATTACAAACCATTATTTAAATCATTCCTCCCACCCTAGAAAATAGCCTTTTTTTTTTTTTTTTTTTAGTCAACATTGGGTTTATTTAAAAAAAAATATATATACATCATCGATTCCCTGAAGCAATGCTTGTGCGGGAGCGGGATTTATAGAAACCCTTTAGTGTATGACTGTCTCATTAAATAACAGATGGGATCTTTAACATACTTGTGATAAATTACTCAATAGAAGGATGGATAAGAAGTTCAAATTCTGGAAGCTAATGTGTTTGGTCGATTTATAGAAACCCTTGTTGATAGGAGTGTCAATTTACGAAAATATAGGGAGAAGGGGGCTAAATGTATTTTCGAAGTCTAGAAGGGGGGACAATCTTGTTGTTTTTCCATTTTTAAAATGAAAAGTCCAAAATAGTCATTTTTCAAAATTTAGGGGGCGGGGGTAACAATACCGGGGGAATCGCCTTTCTACCTTCCCCCAATTGATGCTCCTACTTGCTATTCAATGATGTATTTTCACATTTAAAATCATTAATCACAACATGGCTTACTCTTGGCTAATGTTTGAACATTGTTTTGGTTTTTGGCAGGTTTTACTTCATAATAGGGAATCTGGTAAGAGTATATCCTCATTTATATACACATTTGTGGCAGTATTGATGAAGAAAATTCTTTTATTTTTTTTAGAATTTTACTATATGGAGTTGTTAATCTTGATATCACGGAGAAAAAAAAGAAGCGTGTTGTACTGGAAGAAGCTTATGGGTAAAATCTTAAAAATTTCCTTTTCTTTGTTCCAGCTAATTTCCTGGTTTAAATCTTCATCTTTCTTTTGCCAATATTAACCTGGCCCCTCTCCTCCTGACACGCTCCATCCTACTTCACTTTTCCAGCACCATCTCTCCATTTCTTCCCGCCTCTCAAGATCCCTCCCAAGTCGATTTCTTCCTAACTTATCCTCATGAGCCCTCCCCCCATTCATTTTATCCCTTGTCGCTATCCTATCAATGTGGCTCAGGTTTAAGAGTTCTTTACCCCTGTCATAATAATAATCTAGTCCCTAATAGTTTCTTAACGTCCGTAGTTCCCCTCAGGTCCAGTCTAGCCTTCCACAATAAGTCTGCTGCCCTAACTGACTCTAATCATGATCTCAGAAGTGATGAATGTACTCTCCAAGTTCCCTGTTCTGACTACGTGTCAATGTGGCTCAGGTTTAAGAGTTCTTGACCCATGTTATGATGATAATTTAGTCCCAAAAAGTTTCTCAACGTCCGTATTTCCCTTCAGGCCCAGTCTAGGCTCCCACAATAAATCTACTACCCTAATTGACTCTAATTGTTATCTCAGAAATGATCAATATACTCTCCAAGTTCCCTGGTCTGACTATCCTAATAAAGCCCCTGCTAGACCTACTAAATCAAATTGTAATCTAAAATAATTAAGTGTAAAAATGGTACATTCACAACTTTTTTCAATTCCCAAACTTTTGTCAAGCTATGCTGAAAAACTTAATAAATTAGACTCCCTGTCAAAAATATATGGATCAGATATAATCCCTATAACTGAAGTACAAGCTCAAAACTCACAAATGTTAAAGATTAAAAGTTTTTTTAGTTTCTCCTATGCCATTTTTATTATTCAACTAATCAGAGATCTGTGGACAAAATAGCTTATATACAAAAATTAAATGTATTATTGTTGACTATGTACTGTCAAAATACCCAAATGCTGGAATCTTCCTGTTAGGTGATGCAAACAACTTAAAAATTGACTTTACCTGTAACGGTTTTAACTTACAACACTTGCAAAGGTCCCTCTTGGGGGCACTTTCCCCTTTAGCCTACTCTAATTTTTTCAGGCTAAAGTTAAATAATCCTTCACTATTACTGAAATCATCTTTAGACATTTAGTTGACTCAGGACTCAACAGTTTTGGAAAAACTGTAGAGCTGTTGGAAAACTGTGTCCAACAGCTGTTGGAAAACCACTGAAAATTGGTCTTCTGTGTATCAAACAAATAATGTTGACCATTAGGTTTTATATCAACAAAATTTATTAAGGAGTAAACAGGCATCCCATTTTTCAGAGAAAAAAAATCGAAAAGTGCTGTAGTGGTAAAGTTCATGTTAATGAGGCTTTTATTTATTTATTCATTTTTTTTTTATTTTTTTTTACTATTATTATTATTATTATAGAAAAGCAGCTTCTCTGTATTACAAGAACAAAGTTAAAGATCTGTATTCGAATAAACCCAAGTAATGGTACAGGAAAATTAAAGAAATGTGCAGATTAAAACCTTCTGAAATAAATGTTCCTCTCCCTGAACTCCCTAATAAGGTTGCCAACTACTACAACTTGTATCTCGCTTGCATTGCACAAAGTCTTCCCCATCTCTTTGGCTGGCCCAGTTCCAACTATTTTCCCCATCCTTTTTTCTAATTACATCCGTCTCCCAAATTTCTAATTCCTATTACATCCTTCCCTCTATAATCTCTGACCCCTCAGTATTTACTGTAAGATTCCTCAAGGAACTTTATTGGGACCACTTCTATTCCTAGAAATGGTTATTGAGGTTGGCAAGGAGTTCCCCCAAAGATGGAAATGTGTGGAGGACTTGTCTGTCCTTGAATTTCATTCGAATATTAAAAGTGAACCCTTGAAATTCTTACCTATTTTTTGGATGAAGCTAAGAGTCTAAGTGTCGAATTAATTATTTTTAATTCAAATATCATGACAAAAACTTCCTGAAGTCCAACACTCGATTTTCTAGACCCTATGCCACTTGAAATGTCAGTGCAACAAGATCACAATTTCCAATAATCTTTAAGTGGGATACATATGTTTCAAATATTGTAAAACGAGCAAATGCGTCGCTATCCCTGTTTAAACTTATGAATAAATTTAATTGCCCGAGGATACATTTCCTCTGTGTTTATATCTCCTTTGGCAGACCGTTATGGGAATACGCATGTGCAGTC
Source organism: Artemia sp. Qi Xiang Cuo (assembly GCF_049724085.1). NCBI lineage: Eukaryota > Metazoa > Arthropoda > Branchiopoda > Anostraca > Artemiidae > Artemia > Artemia sp. Qi Xiang Cuo. The sequence continues at coordinate 3,331,918 of NC_142795.1, read as the reverse complement.
TGGTATCCGCATCTTTCTTACGAACTTATCAACAAAATTGAGTTGATCCAGAAGTGTTTGCTCAAAATCATTTACAAAGAGAGTAAATGCACTTCCTCCTTAAAGCCGCACGCCTGACCACCCTAAAAGAAAGGAGGTTTTTCCTAAGACTGCCTTTTCCAATACCCGTACTGAGAACAATTTTCCTAGTTTTCACAATCCTGCTAGGCCCCGTTTTCTCTGCTTAGCCTTATCAGGAGTTCCAACCTACTCGCCAATCCACGCTGTTACCGAATAGTTTTATCCATTTCAATACAAAGCGCCTTTGCAGTTCTTGACATCTGCCCTGAACTAAACAGAGCTCCTTTGTCTCTTTTTTTTATTTGTTCGTGTATTCTCCCAATAGCTATTGTCTTCTTATGTTGCCATTGTTATTGTTTTTTTTTTGTTACTTTATGATACAGTCTTATCTCTAGTTTTTAAATTCTAAGTTCAAGTTACTTTTTTTATTTATTTTTTACCCAAGCCTTTTTTCATCAATTGTACCTTTACTGATTTTTTACTCATGTTATGCTTATGATTTGTTGTGATTTTAACGTTTTTTTGATTTGAAACGTGAATTCGGCTATTCTTTTTAGCTTGGTATAGTCTTTTATCAATAAAGTATTATCCTATTATGAACATCTTTAAAATTGTTCTTTATCGATTGTTTTTTTTCTTTTGTAAAATTGATTTTACTGATTATTTTTTTTTTCTATTGATTACTCCTTTAGTGTTGTAATTTTAGATTTATGACGGACAATAGATCTATAGATTCCTAGTTACAATCAAAAATGGAGAATTCTTTTTGATGTTTTACAGTTTGATTTTCTACTATATTTTTTTCATGAAATGAACCAAATTTTCTTTTAGTATAACTTTTCATGTTTCTCATATCATTCTATTTTTTTATGAATCTGAACTTCTAGGGAGCCATTGTTACTGCACAAGCAGCTGAAATTCAAACCACAAAGAAACCGCAGCTGGCAAAATCGTCCCAGCAACCTAAAAAGCTTCCAGTTGCTATTAATCCTTCAGTATATGTTCATCGTGAGTATATCTTGTCTACATGAAAATTTCTGAATTTTCTTGCTTTTATTGTTTGGATAGTGAATTCTTTATCTCTTTTGATCATATTTGATCACATATTTGATCATATTTTGAACACAAATCTCTGCCTAGTACACGTTTCTAGTGCACGTCAAACACGTCTTAAGTGCAAAAGACGTGTCTCATTTTTTTTTCGGAATAGAAAAGACATCCCACTCAAAAATAACATAAAAATACTAATTAAATGAAACATATCTTATTTCTTTGCACACACATATATCTTAAATGAGACATATCTTAAAGTGCAAAACACATCAAAATGAAAACATATTTTGCTCCCTGTCTCCATCTTAGGTCTATTCATACCAAAAATCGGGATTTTCCAAAATTTTTCTTTTGGCAGTGATGCAATTACTAAGACTTTTTCGTTGCGTAAATTTTCTCCTTTGCAGACGTCCCACTCAAAAGTAACATAAAAATACTAATTAAATGAAAGATATCTTATTTCTTTGCACACACATATATCTTAAATGAGACATATCTTAAAGTGCAAAACACATCAAAATGAAAACATATTTTGCTCCCTATCTCCATCTTAGGTCTATTCATACCAAAAATCGGGATTTTCCAAAATTTTTCTTTTGGTAGTGATGCAATTACTAAGACTTTTTCGTTGCGTATATTTTCTCCTTTGCAGACGTCCCACTCAAAAATAACATAAAAATACTAATTAAATGAAAGATATCTTATTTCTTTGCACACATATATATCTTAAATGAGACATATCTTAAAGTGCAAAACACATCAAAATGAAAACATATTTTGCTCCCTATCTCCATCTTAGGTCTATTCATACCAAAAATCGGGATTTTCCAAAATTTTTCTTTTGGTAGTGATGCAAATACTAAGAATTTTCGTTGCGTAAATTTCCTTCCTTGTTGCCACGCTGAATCGTGAAAAGAAACAAGCGGAAAGTTTTCCTGTTTACAACAAGATCAACCGAACGGTTTTAACACCTAATTTACCTGTATGTCGATCATCGAGCATTACAACAGTTAATAGGGTGCTACAAACTTATGCTAATTGAACAAATGTAGGTTAGTCGGCAAATAAAAAATCTAAGTAACAAAAATGAAATTTTCAGAATCAGAAGAAAATAGGTATTCTATTTATAGGTCAATAGTCAACTATAGGGATTTAGGATAGCATAGTCAATCTTTTTAAAAACACGTTTTTGTAGGTAAGTCAATTAACTAATTTATCTAGAATAAATTTAATAAAATATATGTTAATGCACAGCTTAGATTTATGGCAGTGTTTGTCTTTTGCTACAGAAATCAGGAAAGTCAAAGTTTCTAGAGTACCATGATGATATATTTTTCCGCTCATTTTCTGCTTATTTTTCACAGATATTCCTTATTTTCAAACTTGGCGCCTGCTAAGCAGAGAACTGCCTAGCTACATATGGAGGTCTTTTCCATTACAAATTGAGTTCCTGGGTATTTCTATTTTTTAAAGACGCTTATGGTTGTGTAACTTTCCTCTTAACTAATTTTATTTTTAGTGGCACTGGCACTTTAAGTGAGTGTTGCAATGAACTTTCCGAACTGGTTTGATTCGGGCAGTTGTAACTTGAAACTAATAAGTTGAATGGGAAACGACAGCAGACACTGTTTTGAACAAGAGTAAATGCAAAAAAAGATGTCTAGCAATTTCACAGACATTGGCAATAAATTTAGTTGGACTATTAACCATATATAGTAAATGCAACTCAAAGTTTGTTTTAGTAGGAAGTTTGGAAGGATTGGTTTGTTAAAATTTAATAATCGTATTTTGGAGTCTTAACCTTGAACAAAAGTGGGAACGAGACTTTGCTCGTTTGTCAATCGGCTGCAGTTTAGGATCAGTTGCTGCTGCTTGGTGAGGGAGGCGTGATCTGAGAAAACACCAGACGAGAAGAGAGATATTTCAGTAAGGATGTGATTCAAAAAGGATACTACGGAGTTTCGACTGCTCCAACGGTGGTCAGATAATGTTTCAAGCTTTATGTCCTTAAGAAACCCCAGATAAGGAACGTAAGGACCCTATGTGCAATAAGTAAGGCTTTAAAATGAGTCCTATCCAACGAATTAGATTCCTTGGATGTTTGACCAAAGTGCCATACCGGGAAACAGTGCTCTAGGGAGGGATGGATAAAAGCATCGTTGATATTGAAGGGGTGTGGGAAGGGATTCCGTACTTTGAAAGAACTGTCAGTGACGGAAGTTCCAAATTTTTTCTTTTTAGTATAGAATTAATTTTGTTTTTCCTATTGAAGTTTAGAAGTAATTAATTAAAAAAACTTTCCAAAAAATGATTTTTTCAAAGAAAAGTAAAGGTCATTTTAAACTTAAGATCAGCAGATACAGATACCTGTTAAAATTCATTCAGTAAAGCGCCAATGACGCAGTAGGTTTTAGACTTAAAGTAAGAGAAAGAGGCGATACCCAAACTCTTGTTTGCAGTGATTTTGTTCGTTTCAAGCTTGATTTGCATATTCAACTTAAGTTTCAGTCGATTTAAGATTTATTTATGCATTTATATTAGTATATATTGTATGTTTGTTTGCATTAATTGTTTATTTAATTTCTGTTCATTTTGGGTTTGAGTTATTTTTCAATAGCAAAATATTTTTCTTTGTTTTAAGCTTGATTTGCATATTCTATTTAAGCATCACTAGCTCTAAGATTTATTTATTCATTTATATTATTACTTGTATGTTTTTTTTGCTATGATTGTTTATTTAATTTCTGTTAATTTTGGGTTTCATTTATTCTTTAATAGTAATTTCTGGTCAGTTTGAGTTTGAATTTTAACAGGTATTTGTATCTGCTGATCTTAACTTTAAAATGGACTTTACTTTTTTCTTTTAAAAACTTATTTTTTGGAAAGTTTTTTTTAATAAATTTTTGCTTGTTTTTGATTGCGAAAATTTTTAAGTTTTTAATAATTCCTTTTTTCAAATTCAAACTTTTTCTTCAGCGTCAAATGTTCATCAAAGTATCAAAACTACTATCAATGATACGTTATAAAAGTAAAAAAAATAGAAAATTAAACAAGGCATCAAAGTAACTATAAGCAACATGCGTAGCTTACAGCCCTTGCACCGTAAACCAAAGTGTCCACGTAAATCGCTAAAACCAAGCATCGAAGTAAACAAAAGGTAGAAGTGACAATAATCGAGCTCCGTAACTCAAAGTCACTTCCCCGGGGTTTGGGGCCCCAGAAGCATATTTGGCCTTTGAATTTTTTTGAACAAAATAGCAATCTCAAAATTTTGACCAGGTGCCTTTTGAAAAAGTGGGGTTTAGGCTAGTTGCCCATTGATCACTTTTGAAACTAGAAGTTTCAATTTCCGATCAAATGAGCCCCCTCCAAAATTAATACGACGACCCCTTCCACAAACACCTTATATTCTAATAATAGGCAACTCACATAAGTTACAATCCTTGCCCAAGGTGTTATGGAGGATTTCTCAACCCCTAAGTTATAGTAATTTGAATTTTGGACTATTTTGAACAAAATGGCTATTTCAAGATTTTAATAGGATAAATTTGGGGGAAAAGGCTCAAGGGGGGGGGGGGGGTTAATTCTAAGGGGTGGATGGGTTTGGCTGTGCACAACCTTCCCGTGATGGCCCTGTTTTCACTAATCTTAATACACAACTAAAAAAACAATAAAACATCGAAAAATTATTGCCTTTATGACTTTTAGTTTTCTATTGTCAAAAACTTAGTAACAGAAAATAAATAATTTAAAAAACTAAAACAACTTTACATCAGAGATAACCATTCACAAGCAGTATATAGAGCTATCCTTCCATTTGCGCTGCAAATAGGAGTATTTTAGGAGGTTAGGTTCATTTATTAGTGATGGGCGGGACTGCCAGCGAACAAACTTCCCGTGGTGGCCCTGTTTTCACTAATCTTAATGCACAACTAAAAAACATCAAAACCATATTGCCTTTATGACATTTGGTTTTCTATTGTCTAAAATTTTGTAATAAAAAAAAATTAATTACAACAAAATTAAAATAACTTTACATAAGAGATAAACACTCACAAGCAGTAGGCTATATAGAGGTATCCTCCTATTTGCGCTTCAAATGTGAGGATATTAGGAGGTCGGATTTAATTCTAGGGGGTTTGTCATTTGAGTCCACTGTAAAGTTTGTACGACCACCTTTTCCATAAAACCTTATTTGCCCCCGCAGCATAAGTTACAGCCCGTCCCCCGGACTCTGGGGGTGGGGGGTTATGTTGACCCTCAAGTTTTTGTTATTTGACCCTTGGACTACTTCAAATAAACTAGCAATCTCAAAATTTTGATGGGATGCATTTGGAAAAAAAATTGTGAGTCTGTGGGGGGGGGGGTAGATGCCCTCCAATACCTTTTGACTCATAAAAAGGTAACTAGAACTTTCAATTTCCAATCAAATGAGGCACTTCCGAAGCGTATACGACCTCTCCTTACATAAAAACCTTATATGTCCCGGGGCATAACTTAAAACACATGTCCCCGAACTCTGGGTGTTTGTGTCATCCTTGGAGTTTTTATTATCTGATTTATGAGCTATTTTTAACAAAATGGCTATCTCAAAATTTTTATCGGATGGGTTTGGGGAAAAAAGGGCGTGGGGGGGGGGGCTAATTGCCCTTCGATCTCTTTTGACTCTTTAATAGTGAGCTAGAACTTTCAATTTTCAATCAAATGAGCCCTCTCTGAAGTTTATACGAGTATTCCTTCTATAAGAACCATATATGCCTTAGGGTATAACTTACAATGCCTGTCCCCGGGCCCTGGGGGGTTGTGTCGACCCCGGAGTTCTGTTATCTGATGTTTGAACTATTTTTAACAAAATGGTCATTTCAAATTTTTATCGAATGGGTTTTGGGAAAAAAGTAGTGGGGTGGAGGGGCTAGTTGCTTTCCCATCTCTTTTAACTCTAAAAAAATGAACTAGAACTTTTAATTTCCAAACAAATAAGCCGTTTATACACGTATCCCATCTATAAAAACCATATTTGCCCACAGGGCATAACTTACAACGCCTACCCCCAGGCCCTGGGGGTTTTGTCGACACCGGATTTTTTGTTATCTGACCTTTGAACTATTTTTAACAAAATATCATTCTCAAAAATTCTATCGGAAGGGTTTGGGGAAAAAGTGGAGAGGGGCTAGTCTCCCTGCGATCACTTTAGACTCTCAAAAAGTGAACTAGAACTTTCAATTTCCAATCAATTAAGCCCTCTCTGAAGTTTATACGAGCATCTCTTCCATAAGAAACATATATCCCCCAGGGCTTAACTTACAACGCCTGCCCCCGGACCCTGGGGGGTTGTGTCGACACTGGGGTTTTTGTTATCTGATTTTTGAACTGTTTAAAAAAAATAGCTTTCTAAAAATTATTCGGATGGGGCTGGGGAAAAAAGGGCATGGGGGGGGGCTAGTTGTCCTTAGATCTCTTTTGAATCTTAAAAACCCACGTAAAACTTTCGATTTCCAATCAAATGAGCCCTCCTTTAAGCTTATATCAGCATCATTTCCATAAGAACCGTGTATGCACCCAGGGCATAACTTACAACGCCTGCCCCTTGAACTATTTTTAACAAAATGGCTATCTTAAAATTTTTATCTGATGCATATGGGGGAAAAGGGGCGTTGGGGGGAAGGCTAGCTGACCTCCGAATACTTTTGACTCTTAAAAAGGGAACTAGAACCTTCAATTTCCAATCAAATGAGCCCTGTTTGAAGTTTATACGAGCATCCCTTCCATAAGAACCATATATGCCCCCAGGGCATAAATTACAACGACTGCCCCCGGGCCCCGGGGGCTGTGTCGACACCGGAGTTTTTGTTATCAGACTTGAATTATTTAAAAAAAAATTCAATCTCGAAATTTTTATCTGATGCATTTGGGGAGCAAAAGGGGGGGGCTATCTGGCCTCTGATCACTTTTGACTCTTAAAAAGTGAACTAGAACTTTCAATTCCCAATCAAATAAGCCCTCTGTGAAGTTTATACTAGCATCCCTTCCATAAGAACCTTATATGCCCCCAGAGCATAACTTACAACGCCTGCCCCCGGGCCCTAGTTGGTTGTGTCGACATCGGAGTTTTGTTATCTGACCTTTGAACTATTTTTACCAAAATGGCTATGTAAAATTTTTTATTTGATGTATTTGGGAAAAGGGCATGGGGGAGGGGGGCTAGTTGCCCCCCGATATCTTTTGACTCTGAAAAAGTGAACTAGAAATTTTAATTAACAATCAAATGAGCCCTCTCTGAAGTTTATAAGAGCATCCGTTCTATAAGAACCATATTTGCCCCCGGGGCATAACTTACAACGCTTGGTCTAGGGCCCTGGGAGGTTGTGTCGATCCTGGCATTTTTCTTATATGATCTTTATACTATTTTTGACAAAATGTCTGTCTCAAAATTTTATCTAATGCATCTGGGAAAAGAGGGCGTGGGAGGGGGGGGGGTTAGTTGCCCTCCGATCTCTTTTGACTCTGAAAAGTGAACTAGAACTTTTAATTTCCAATCAACTGAGCCCTCTCTGAAGTTTATACGAGCATCCCTTCTATAAGAACCATAGTTGCCCCAGGGCATAACTTACAACGCCTGCCCCTGGGCCCTGGAGGGTTGTGTCGACCCCGGAGCTTCTGTTACATGATCTTTGAACTATTTTTAACCTAATGGCTACCTCAAAATTTTATCATGTATTTGGGGGATAAAGGACGTGGGAGGGGAGGGAATGCTAGCTGCCCTTCGATCACTTTTGACTCTTAAAAAGTGAAATAGAACATTCAATTTCCAATCAAATGAGCCCTCTCTGAAGTTTATACGAGCATGTCTTCCATGAGAACCTTATATACCCCCAGGGCATAACTTACAAAGCATGCCTTAGGGCCCTGGGCAGTTGTGTCATCATCAGAGTTTTTTTATCTGACCTTCGAACTATTTTTAACAAAATGTCTATCACAAAATTTTTATCTGATGCATCTGGGGAGAAAAGGCGGGGGGGGGGGGCTAGTTGTCCTCCAATCTCGTTTGACGCTCAAAAACTGAACTAGAACTTGAAATTTCCAATCAAATGAGCCTTCTCTGAAGTTTATACAAGCATCCCTCCTATAAGAACCATATTTGCCCCCAGGGCATAACTCACAACGGCTGCCCCCCGACCCTGGGGGGTTGTTTTGACCCCGAAGTTTTCGTTTTATGATCTTTGAACTATTTATAACATAATGGTTACCTTAAAATTTTTATCCGATTTATTTAGGGGAAAAAGGACGTGGGAGGGGGGCTAGTTGCTCTCCTATCGCTTTTGACTCTTAAAAAGTGAACTGCACCGTTCAATTTCCAATCAAATGAGCCTTTTTTGAAGTTTATACGAGCATCCCTTCCATAAGAACCATATGTGCCCCTAGAGCATAAATTACAACGACTGCCCCTGGGCCCTGGGGGCTGTGTCGACACCGGAGTTTTTATTATCAGACTGAAACTATTTAAAAAAAATGTCTATCTAAAAATTTTTATCTGATGCATTTGCGAAAAAAGGGGTGGGGGGGGGGTGGCTATCTACCCTCCGATCACTTTTGACTATTAAAAAGTGAACTAGAGCTTTCAATTCCAATCAAATGATTGGGAATTCGTTTTATGGTCTTTTAACTATTTATAACATAATGGCTACCTCAAAATTTTTATCGGATGTATTTATGGAAAAAGAGCGCTTGGGAGGGGGGTTAGTTGCCCTCCGATCGCTTTTGACTCTTAAAAAGTGAACTACAACTTCCAATTTCCAATCAAATCAGCCTTCTTTGAAGTTTATACGAGCAGTCCTTCCTTAAGAACCATATATTTCCCTAGGGGATAAATTACAACGACTGCCCCTGGGCCGTGGGGGCTGTGTCGACACCGGAGTTTTTGCTATCAGACTTGAACTATTTTTTTTCTTTTGAATGTCTATCTAAAAAAAATTTATCTGATGTATTTCGGGAAAAGGGTGGGGGGGGGCTATCTGCCCTCTGATCACCCTTGACTCTTAAAAAGTGAACTAGAACCTTCAATTCTTAATCAAATGAGGCCTCTGTGAAGTTTATAGGACCGTCCATTCCATAAGAAACTTTATATGCCCCCAGGGCATAACTTACAACGCCTGCCCCTGGCCCTAGTTGGTTTTGTCGACATCGGAGTTTTGTTATCTGACCTTTGAACTATTTTTAAGAAAATGGCTATCTCAAAATTTTATTTGGTGTATTTGGGAAAAAAGGGCGTATGTTGAGGCTATTTGCCCTCCAATCTCTTTTGACTCTGAAAAAAGTGAATTAGAACTTTTAATTTCCAATCAAATGGGCCCTCTCTAAAGTTTATACGAGCATCCCTTCTATAAGAACCATGCTTGTCCCCAATGCATAATTTTCAACGCTTGCCCCAGGGCCCTCTGAGGTTGTTTTGATCCTGGCGTTTTTCTCATATGATCTTTGAACTATTTTTAACAATATCTCTATCTCAAAATTTTATCTGATGATTTGGAGAAAAGGGGATGTGGGGGGGGGGTAGTTGCCCTCTGATCTCTTTTGAATCTGAAAATGTGAACTAGAACTTTTAATTTCCAATCAAATGAGCCATCTCTGAAGTTTATACGAGCGTCCCTTCTATAAGAACCATAGTTGCCCCCAGGGCATAACTTACAACGCCTGCCCCCTTTGGCCCTGGGGGTTTGTGTTGACCCCGGACTCTAAAAAAGTGAAATAGAACTTTCAGTTTCCAATCAAATGAGCACTCTATAAAGTTTATACGAGCATCCCTTCCATGAGAGCCATATATATCCCGAGGGCATAACTTACAACGCCTGCCCCAGGGCCCTGGGAAGTTGTGTCGTCTTCGGAGTTTTGTTATCTGACCTTTGAACTATTTTTAACAAAATGGCTACCTCAAAATTTTTATCTGATGTGTTTGGGGGGAAAAGGGCGTGGGAGGGGGGTGCTAGCTGCCCTTTGATCACTTTTGACTCTTGAAAAGTGAATAGAACTTCAATTTCCAATCAAATGAGTCCTTTCTGAAGTTTATACGAGCATCCCTTCCATGAGAACCTTATATGCCCCCAGGGCATAACTTACAATGCCTGCCCCAGAGCCCTGGGCAGTTGTGTCGTAATCGGAGTTTTGCTATCTGACCTTTAAACTATTTTTAACAAAATATCTATCTAAAATTTTTTAGCTTATGCATTGTGGGAAAAGAGGGCGTGCGGGGGGGGGGGGGGTTAGTTACCCTCCGATCTCTTTTGACTCTTGAAAAGTGAACTAGAACTTTCAACTTCCAATCAAATGAGCCCTTTCTGAAGTTAATACAAGCATCCGTTTCACAAGGACCATATATGCCCCCAGGGCATAAGTTTCAATGCCTGCCCCCTGGCCCTTGGGGGATGTGTCGACCCCGTAGTTTTGTTATATGATCTTTGAATTATTTTTAACAAAACGGCTATCTCAAAATTTTTATCGAAAAAAAGGGCTTGGGGGGGGGGTGCTTGTTGCCCTCAGATCATTTTTTACTCTTAAAAAGAGCACTAGAACTCCTGATTCCCAATCGAATGAGCCCTCTCCGAAGTTAATGTGACAATCCCTTCCATATGAAGTGCCTCTGGGAAAAAAAATTAATAAATAAATAAATAATAGAATATTGGGGCCGCATGGCCTTTGCTATAGGCGCGATATAGCGTTGCCTCTGGTATGAAACGAATGTAACTTTATTTCATCAGCCAAAGGTGTTGAGACGCCAAAGGTTATCGTCAAAATAGCTACATAGCTACATCGTCAAAGGTAGTTATCGTCAAAATTTGAATTTATTCTTGTGTCTTCTTTACTGCAAAATTGTAATCCTCAAACAGTTTATTAACCCGTATCTACACTTGCACACATTTTCCCCGAAAAGGATGGTCATTGATGCGTGTTTATTTGTTTTTTTCAACTGTTTTAATTTTTTGTTTTCAAAAATTGTTTGAGATTTTAATAGCGTAGTTAGCCCTGTTGTGCACAAATTCATGTTGAGAATAAATACGCTTCGTAAAGGAAGCTTAATTAACTAAAACTGTACAAAACATGTGAATAGCTTTTGAGTTATTGAGGAAAAATCCAGATAATTTTCGGTAGGATCTAAACTGTGTATCCCTCTTCCAATGTACCTGCTTACGGGCATTCATGGATGCTAAATTCACGGAAAACAAAGTGTTTTTATGAGAATAAAAATAAAGGGAAAAGATCAGCTAAAAACTAGATTTCCTTTTGTTTAATGTTTCAGGATATAAATAACCAATTCATTATCTTGCTGAAAAAAAATCCATCCCAAAATTATGCCCTAAATCTTCGCTCTAAATCTTCAAGGTTATGCTTCAAACCTGAACACTGGTCAAATGACCATATTACATATGGGAGACATCTTAATTTAATTTGACATAAAACTGTTTGCAAAAATAAAAGAAAGGACGGATAATAACAAAGAGAAAAAGAAAACAAACAATTACACTTTAAACAGTTACAAGACTAATAAATTGCATCCTAATACGAGACAAGGAAAAAAATAAATAAATTAAAAATTAATTAAACACGAATTCTAATTCGTGAATGCAATTTTGTTTTATGCCTTTTTTTTGTCAACTTTGAAACTGAAATTTTTGGTTCATTTATTGCATATTTATTAATCAATCTTCAGCTGCATGTTCTTGATGCTATGTGGAGCAGATAGGTGGCGACCATATTACATATGGGAGACATCTTAATTTAATTTGACATAAAACTGTTTGCAAAAATAAAAGAAAGGACGGATAATAACAAAGAGAAAAAGAAAACAAACAATTACACTTTAAACAGTTACAAGACTAATAAATTGCATCCTAATACGAGACAAGGAAAAAAATAAATAAATTAAAAATTAATTAAACACGAATTCTAATTCGTGAATGCAATTTTGTTTTATGTCTTTTTTTGTCAACTTTGAAACTGAAATTTTTGGTTCATTTATTGCATATTTATTAATCAATCTTCAGCTGCATGTTCTTGATGCTATGTGGAGCAGATAGGTGGCGAAAGAAAAGAAGGTGAGACGGATTTTTGCTTTATCGGTCTTAATGAAATTCTTCCAGAAAGGCACAACTTAAAAAATATGAAGCAGCGAGGCTGCAATGTAAAAGCTGACTGATAGTGGTGCCAATCAGGGAATGGGACGCTCTCTTCTGGATGTTTCGCCCTCTCTTAGCTTTCGAAAGACGACTTTTCTTGATATTTCTATTGAGAAATGTTATTTTTAGGTAGTTTCATTGGAACAATTTGATCTAAAAAGAGTTCCCCCTACGTTTTGAGAGATGCACCCCCCAGCGTTTTTGTGAATCGAGGCCACAGGTGAAGAGGTAAAAACGGAACGAAATTTCTAGGAAACAATCGAAATATTTGGTTCCCCTCTCCCTTTGTTAATAGATAAAATCTTTGGTGGTTTGAAGCCACTTGGAGTCTGAGTGGTAAAAAGTTACAGTATTCATTTTTGGGTGTTTATTTGTAAGGGTTCTGCTATCAAATTGGACCAAGATGAGAAAAGTAATTTTCAAAATTTAGGCTCCCTATATTAGAGTAAGCTCCCTGTAGGCTCCCTATATTAGGGCATATCGTAAATACAATCCCACCTTCACTTTGGATTTTATAAGACCAGTAAGTAATTTACGACCAATTTCCTTTAAGAAGAATCATATTTTTATGAAAGTAAATAAGATATTTTTATAGCTCATCAAAAAGTGCTGAAATATTTCAGTTACTCCATTTAATGAAATTTGGTTGATAAAGACAATAAAAAACATTGGATTTTGGCTAAGTCGGGGTAGTGGTGCACTATAAATGTCAAAGAAATGGACTTCGGTGACTTAATTCTGAACAAGCCTTCTATAATTAGAAAATCAAGGACTATACCTATTTGAGTTTGCATCACAGACGGAATACAAATTTTTATTATTTATATTTAGGGAAATATACTGATTTGCTTTTTTTTCTTTTGAGAAATAAATAGAGGTGTGTAAATGCAAAAAAAAAAATGTCTTCGGCCGCTTTATTTCTGGACACTCATTATATTATTAAAAAACAGTGACTCACGTTATTTTAGCTTGTATGATAGACGATGTTGATTTTTCTTATGGTAACAATTTAGAGAATTTAGCTATTTGGTGGTGTTTTTTTTCAAGGTCCATCGGTCCCAGAAAGGGTGCCCTGTAACTGCAAACGATGGGCTTGGTCCAGTTTAATTCTGAACACTCTTTAATCCATTTTTTTCTGAAATTGTATGGTCGGAGATATTCCCTATTTGATGTTAACTTTAGTGATTTAATATTTTTTCTTGTAGGCCTAGCTCTAGCCAAAAATCAAGGTCAGCCTTCAAGATATTCGATGAACTCCACTGATGTCACAAGGCCTCGTAGCAAGACATCGGGGACTGTTTTGAATCCTAAAGCTATAAGTACTGGTCCATCGAACGTTGGAACATCTAAACTGAATAATGGGTAAAAGGCCATATATATATATATATATATATATACATATATATATATATATACATATATATATATATATATATATATATATATATATATATATATATATATATATATATATATATATATATATATATATATATATATATATATATATATATATATATATATATATATATATATATATATATATATATATATATATATATATATATATATATATATATATATATATATATATTCTTATTCTTCTAAAGACTATTCGATTCTTCTGTGTCGATTCTTCTTCTAAACAGCTGACCTGGAATTCTCGGGATATTGTGTTAACTTGATTTTTATGGTAATGCACCTTAAAATTTACTCCCAGGAATTTGAAATTCCCTTTCTACGCTTCTGTATATTCAATACACTTATACATTATAATATCAATACACTATAATCATTTTAACTCTATGTTAAATCATTGTTTAGACTACAGAATATTAGTTAGGTAACCTCTCTTCTTCACTCCCTCTTCTTCCTTTTCTAGCTCTCTTTCTCTCTATTTCTCACCCTCTCTTTATTCCATCCTCTCTCTTTCTCTCTCTCCCCTCTCTCCCTCTCCCTGTCTATCTCTGAGTTTTTCTCCTATTCGGGAGCGGCTAGGGAGCCACTCGCCGAAAATTGGAATAGTAGTTGATCAGTCAGCAGCAAAAGGTTTAATAATGGGGAATGGGGTAGTCGATAGCGCTGACTACGAATCAAGAAAACGTTCAAAAAATCGAGAGCGTCAAAATTCCAAAAAAAACAAACACAGTTTTTCGTTGTTAAAAAATACGTTTCGCAAGAAATTTCAACAATGATCACGTTGCCTATGGTAATTAATACAATTGATTGTCGGTGCCCCTCAATGCTGATGACCTTGAAACTTGTGATTTCATTGTTTTCATTCGTCAATAAAAATTGGTGTAATATTCAAATATTTGGCGAGTAACGGAAAGTTACACTATGACCACTTACACTATGAGCAACTGTTAGCTATTTCGTGTAATGTACTTATTTACAAACTTTGAAAGATACTAGCTCAGCATGTCAAATTTTTCTATCTGAGTCAAAATTATCAATAGCAGAAAATTTGAAAACTACAGAACCAGAAAAATTAATTATAGAGCATAAAAGAAGCGTTCAAGTATTCCCCACAGCGGTCAGACAGTCTCTAAGTAGATCACACGGTCTACTTCCCGCATATGAGCAATTTCCTGTACACTGCTTGCACGAGCAGTACTCAATGGCCACACTATCTAGGAATTGCTTAAGGGTAGCACAGCTGGCAAAACCTCAACATTTTCGAAAGTCCAGCCAAATCGTAAGGGATCTAGAAACTGTGGCTTAGGTCAGGTAGATAAGGAGATATGGATGTTTTTTCATATACGACAACAATGACTTTCCAGCTAATAAAAAGAACGTTTTCTTGCATAGGACAGAAGGATCAACCCTTGACCTCTCTATCTCTTTCACAAGCAAAGAAATCAATTTCTGCAATCCCCATTTCTCGACAGCCTTAACCACCATTCTTTTTCCTTTAGAGAACATAAAACCAACGGTATCACAGACAAAAAGTGTATGAAGAAGGCATATGGGAAAAACTAGATCGCTTGGTAAATTCGTGCAAAGTTGATGTTTAGGCACTGAATATCCACGAAATTGGACAAAAGCTTTCCGTTTTTTGCCATTTGAGTGGTATCTAAGGGATAACTTATAATGATACAGAAAAGGACAACGATGTCTATGTTATTCGCATCGACGTATACAACACTGATACCCCACTTTAAGTAGTCTGTGTGCAACGCAACTCTAGTATCTGCGTCTTTGTGGGTACAACTCAAACGCTGTGGAAAGCCGGTATCAATACTTTCACTTCTGCTGAGCATCACTATTTTCATCAGGTCTTGAAAGCCTCTTGAGGCAGTAGCTTGAAGCTGCTTGCAGCACATGGAGCAAGTTTTTAAATTCGTCAAATAAAAGTTCAATCAGTTCTTTTTTTGCCTTGGAATTTGATAAAAAATTTTGTTGTGATATATATATATATATATATATATATATATATATATATATATATATATATATATATATATATATATATATATATATATATATATATATATATATATATATATATATATATATATATATATATATATATATATATATATATATATATATATATATATATATATATATATATATATATATATATATATAATGGAAATCTTTACTTTCCTTTTTCAAAATAATCTTTCCTTCTCCAAATCCATTCTCCAAAAGGAGAATGAATTTCCTTCATTCATTCTTTCTCCAAAACGGTCTCCCTGTGATGTATTGCCAAAGGGATATACTTCCAATTTTCCTAATATCTAGCTTGCAAATACTCTTCAAAATTTTCACCGTCTGTTCCGTCCCTCTTACCCCAATTTAAAAAGCTTTTCCACCAAATCCTCCGACTCCTTGCAATGTACATAAAGTTCTCTAAATCCTCATTGCCCCAACGACTTGGATAAAACCATGGATCACTCCTTGATCTAAACATCTCCTTCCATTTTTTCTCCAAGAGACATGTAACTCCCGTGGCATAATTGTCTCGTTGAGAAATTGACTAGAATACATGTTAAGTGAATAGTTTTTGTTTGAATTTGAGTGGTTACTAGAGAAACAGCATTCAAAGTTTGTGCAGTTTTTTGAACATTTAAAGGATTCTTGATGAAAAGCCTTCCTTCACCATTTTCTTCAGCCATTTTATAGGTTCTCTTCAGTCTTTTCCAAGTTCTCTTCAGCTGCAAGTGATGTAATTCACGTTATATTATTTTTTTTTTTTTTTTGGAGAACGCACACCCCCTGAATAACCATGCCACAAAGCAAGGCCGGTTTTTTAAATTAATACACTTAAAAGACTATTTTTGTACGTTATTGTACATTACGTCTTAAATTTTATATTTAATATATATTATATGTTAAGTTATGTATACTTATATATTATACACATTTTTATATGTTGTATTTTATGTAATATATTTATCTTAAATATAAAGTTTTACTAATAATCTATAAATAATGACTTTGTTCGTTCTATTCATATTATTATTTATTCACAGTGTATAAGTTAAATATTTGCCTATTTACATTGCTAAAAGTATTCTTTTTTCTGCATTTTTCCGGTCATTTTTTATACCAATATTTGTTTTATACCATCTATAGAAATTGAAAGAAACAAGTTCTTTTACTTTGTTTCTTTTTTTTCACTTATCTTTACTCTGATATCTTGTTTGCATTTTAAAATCTAAAACAAAAGTTATTTGTAAAATTGAAGCTGGTTGACAACAATTTTCTTATTGAAATTTTTTTTTTCAAAATTCCGTTAGAAAAAAGAAGTCCGTAGGAGTAGGAGTACTACTTATTTTAACGCAATTTTAAATCCCCCTTTTTTTGGGGCGAGTAATCATTATAAATACTACGAGTATACTGCAGGTGACAATCCTGACCGGGATTTAGCTGTGTTAGTGGCGGTATTTGCTCTCTTATTGTGTATAAACTTATACATAAAATTAAATTTAAAAGTCAAATTTTAAACTAAATGGTAACTAATAAGAGCAAAATTGACGCTTAATTTTAAGAAAGCTAGATATGCATATTTAAATTAAAAGATAAAGTAAAAGTTATCATAGGCAGCGCGATCGCGCTGCCTAAGTAAAGAATGATGTGGGCACAATGTATTTTTTTTTTCTCCATACCCGGGCACTTCATATCAAAGGAGTTGTCGTAGAAACTTCGAAAAGGGCTCATTTGATTGGAAATTGGAGTGGCTAGTGCCCTTTTTAATAGTTGAAAGTGATTGGAGGGCAACTACCCCCTCCCCCCCCCCCAAACCCATCGTTCTTCCAAAAAAATTCAATCTAAACTTTGAGAGAGGTATTTTGTTCATCATATTTGATTTTCATATAGAAAATATCTTTTTGAGGAGGACACTCCCCCACAACCCTCGGGGCAAGGGTTTTAAGTTATGCCCTGGGGGTATATACGGTTTTTATAGAAGGCGTTGTCGTAGAAACTTCAAAACAGGCTCATTCGATTGAAAAATTCAACGGGCTAATGCCCTTTTTCATAGTCGAAAGTGATTGGAGGGTAACTAGCCCCCCACGCCCATCATTTCCCCAAACACATCCAATCAAAATTTTGAAATAGCCATTTTGTTCAGCGTAGTTGATTTCAAGATAGAAAATATGTTTTTGAGGAGGACACTCCCCCCCAACTCGATGTTGGCACAATATATCATATTATTTTTTTCCTTTAGAGTAGGGCACTTCATATGACAGGGGTCGTCATTGAAACTTCAAAAGGGGCTCATTCGATTGGAAATTGAATGTTCTAGTGCCCTTGTGAATAGTCGAAAGTGATTGGAGGGCAACTAGCCCCCCCCCCCCTCACGCCAATAATTCCCCCAAACACATCCAATCAAAATTTTGAGATAGCCATTTTGTTCAGCGTATTTGATTTCCAGATAGAAAATATGTTTTTGAGGAGGACACTCCCCACAACCCTCAGGCCAAGGATTTTAAGTTATGCCCTGGGGGCATATAAGGTTTTTGTAGAAGGCGTTGTCGTAGAAACTTCAAAACAGGCTCATTCGATTGGAAATTCAAAGGGCTAGTGCCCTTTTCAATAGTCGAAAGTGATTGGAGGGCAACTAGCCCCCCCCCACGCGCATCATTCCCCCAAACACATCCAATAAAAATTTTGAGATAGCCATTTTTTTTAGCGTAGTTGATTTCCAGATAGAAAATATATTCACGGCAAGGGTTTTAAGTTATGCCCTGGGGGCATATAAGGTTTTTATAGAAGGCATTGTCGTAGAAACCTCAAAACAGGCTCATTCGATTGGAAATCCAAGGGCTAGTGCCCTTTTTAGTAGTCGAAAGTGATTGGAGGGCACCTAGCCCCCCCCCCCCCCCCCCGCGCATCATTCCTCCAAACACAACCAATAAAAAATTTTGAGATAGCCATTTTGTTCAGCTTAGGCTAGTTGATTTCCAGATAGAAAATATTTGTTTTGGGAGGACACTCCCCCACGACCCTCGAGACAAGGGTTTTAAATTATGGCCTGGGGGAATATAAGGTTTTTATAGAAGGCGTAGAAACTTCAAAACAGGCTCATTCGATTGGAAATTCAAAGGGCTAGTGCCCTTTTTAATAGTCGAAAGTGATTGGAGGGCACCTAGCCCCCCCCCCACGCCCATCATTCGCCCAAACACATCCAATCAAAATTTTGAGATAGCCATTTTCTTTGGGCAAGGGTTTTAGAAAATATGTTTTTGGGAGGACACTCCCCCACAACCCTCGAGACAAGGGTTTTAAATTATGGCCTGGGGGAATATAAGGTTTTTATAGAAGGCGTAGAAACTTCAAAACAGGCTCATTCGATTGGAAATTTAAAGGGCTAGTTTCCTTTTTAATAGTCGAAAGTGATTGGAGGGCAACTAGCCCCCCCCCCCCACGCCCATCATTCCCCCGAACATCCAATAAAAATTTTGAGAAAGCCATTTTGTTCAGAGTAGTTGATTTCCAGATAGAAAATATGTTTTTGAGGAGGACACTCCCCCACAACCCTCAGGGCAAGTATTATAAGTTATACCCTGGGGGCATATAAGGTTTTTATTGAAATATTCGTCGAAGAAACTTGAAAAAGGGCTCATTCGATATGAAATTCAAAGGGTTAGTACCCTTTTTAATAGTCGAAAGTGATTAGTAATATTTTTTGTTGTTGTTGTTGTTTAGACCAGGGCACTTCGTATCGAAGGAGTTGTCGTGGGAACTTCGAAAGTGGCTCATTCGACTGAATATAGAAAGGGCTGATGCCCTTTTTAATAGTCAAAAGTGATTGGAGGGCAACTAATCCCCCTTCCACTCCCACCCTCCCACGCCCACCCTCCCATTCACCCATTATGTTTAAAAACTAAATGTTGCCTTAAGATTAAATTAAAATGCACTGTGATAATGCTAATTCCCAATAAGGCATCTCAGGAGTATCCCAAGAACGACTGAGGGTATTATGTTCAAACTTTCGGGGCTAATTCAGCTCTTAAAGTTTAACCAAATCAGAATAACGCAAGTGTATGCAAGCTTTCAAACAAATTAAACAGATTATTTTGCGAATGGTATCAAGTTTTCCATTTCAGGTCAACTAGAGGAGGTATGAAACTAAATTAAACAGTACTATTTATGTCCAGATTTTTAAAACAGTGTATGTTGTTAAAAATTGCTGAAATTTTTTCTCCAGCATACAAATAGCAGGCCAAACTATAAATTCTTTAAAAAAGGAAAGGATCTAAAGTATTATTTTCGTTTTCCCTCAAAAGACCATGTCAATAAAAAACAAAAAGAAATTAATTAAAAAACTTTTTCCATAAAACAAAATCTTCTAAGAAGAGTACAGAACACCATTAAACCAAAGATGAGCCAAAATAACATCAAATAATCTACAGAGCGTGAAAATCCCATAAATAATCATTGGTAAATAAATGAAACCCAAAACGAACAGAAATTACAATAAATAACCGAGTCAAACTCAAAACGAGCGGAAATTAACATAAGTTGGGCGCAAAACCCCTATGCCTTCCCAAGGCCAAAACAAAATTTGCACTTTACAGAAACAAATATAAATGTTTTTACTTTTGTAACTTTAATAAATCAAATAATATTAACATTTTATTACTAAATATCAGTATATGTATATTAAACTGACAATGCACATTCATTTGAAGAAAATCTAGCCTTTTTTTTTTTTTTTTTTTGAATAGCCAATCAAAGTCCTGGAACGAAAACCCAAGTTTTCGTTCGAGTGGTCCTATATATTCAAGTAAAATTTTTGGTCTGCTAGTGTAAGCTCTTTGTTTATGCATTCATATTGGTAGTTAGAAGCTAAGCTTAGAGGCTTAAAGGTTAGTTTTGGTGATTTGTTGTAGACGGAAAAAAATAATAGTAATAAAGTTTTTCAACTATTTTGCAGTCGAAGAAAGACGATCAATGTGAGGCCACATCATGCAGGACAGCATACAAATAAAGTTACGAAAGGAATCCTGATGTAACTAGTACGCCTACAAAACGCTCTTCCCATTTGATGACGCCGATCAGGAACCATGCGCAAGAAAGCGGAGAAAATCAGGTAATATTCAGTTCATAGGCTTATAGAGCCGTAATTTAAAGATCAGAAAAATCTATTGGTGTGGGAGGGGGGAGGAAGGGTACTTGTAGAAAGTGCGCTGAGATAACCAGAATTTATATTGGGGGGGGGGGGTAGCTCTTTTTTTTGCAGGCATGACATGCTTACCCGAATTGTGGTTTTCAAGGGTTCATTTTATTTAAATAGTGTCATCATTAGAAATCTTGGTGATAGTAAAATATTGTCTTTCTTTTTTTTTTTGTCAAAAAATAAAACAGTAATAATAGTTCATCCTAAAATTATAAAAGTGATATTCCTTTTTTTACTTCGGTGCACTGTAGATCTTAAAATTCAATCCTGACAGTTAATCACGTAAAAAAGACGAAATTATGTTATATAGATTACATATATAGATCATAGATAAAAATAGAATTATATAGATATATTATAGAATTATTGAAAAAAATTGTGTTATAAAACAATGCAGTATTTTTGTACAATACACATGCAAAATGCTTTAGGGTATTGCTTACAGTGTAAGCATAAAGCGTTCTTGTTTCTTAAGCGTGAGTTTTCTGTTTTAAGTAAAGCGCCAGTTTTACATAATCTTACAAACATAGGGACTGTCGTCAGTCGTTATTTTTTTTTGCAATTCTCGTATGTATATTTTTTCTTTTGCTGCGAAGCAACAAATTTTTTTCTTTTTAAGTCTCAGTGTAACTATTTACTTCCATCAGAAAACTTTATTTTAAAAAAGTTACCTTTTTTATGTATATAGTCAACAACAAATTATATAAAACTCGAATGATAAACTTGAGCGCCACCATTTGTAGTAGGCTGAAAGAAGGAGTGAACAACACGAAACTTGTTTATATGCTGAAGATCAGGGTCATTAAACTCATTTCATTGTATTGTATGATGTCTAGGGCGCGAATAGGGGAACAATTTTAGGCTTTCCTCCGTCGTCCAATCGTCAACTAGCAATGTTTGCTATTAATTTTCTGTTAGCCCTTGGAAGCAAAAGTATTAGCTAAATGAGGGGGGGGGGGGCATAGGCTCTGGGTCGAGGCTCAGGTCTCACAGACCCATTGCCTTCACAAAGTGTTTAATATAACAAATTGGTCGCTGATATTTCTCAAAAACGAATTGAACGGAGGGGAAAAACAGAATGCAAGCTTATAAAAAATTAATAATACATAACAGAGAACACTAGGCTATCCTTTCCTAGAGTACGAAACCAACCAACGAATTTGAAAGAAACCAGCAAAAGAGTAGAACCCTTAGCCATGTGTACAATTCTCCAGAAGCCTGATAGTGCTGGGGAAAGAGAGGGACACAACAGTACATTTGCTGCAAATGTACGATTGTCCTTGTTTTTCAAGGTGAGAGAGTTTGAACCTCTGGTCAACGGGTTTATGAAGATGGCTATTTCAACAGTTCACTTTTTATTTCAGTTTGGGATCCGCATCATGTCTTACGTGTTTCAGGCAACTTTTAAAATTCTCCAAAAAACTGTTTTCATTATTGAAAGTTATTGTGGTGTCGAATCAATATAACAGAAATTATTTCCAAATTAATGTCAACTGGTAACTCTTGTTCCCTATGTTCCACGGTTGTCCATGGTTTTATCTATACTAACCTGCTTCTGCTAACGCAAGTGATGGGTGACTGTCAACCTGTATTTAAGGTTTTGCAGCGATGGTGATTTCAATGGTGTGATTCTCCATGTTTCATAGCCTTCTTCACTGTGGTGCCATAAAGAAAAATTTATTTAAAACCAACATACATGAAGATTAGTTTTTGAAGGAACCATCAACCATCTCTCTATTCTCTTATAAAAACCTGCTAGTGTCATGTGATTTGATGTCGTGCCAGTAGCGGTTTTAGGCCTAATAACCTGGGGAGAGGCAATGTGCCTTAATAGGAGTGTAAAAATATAAAATGAAAAGGATTTGATTTCAGATATAAGAGAAACGGGGGGGGGCAGCCCCCCCTCCCACCCCTGCCTACGACTAGAACTGCCACCGTGTCACGCCATTTTTGAGGGGTTTCGAAATTTTTGAAAATATGTTCTCATAATTACAATTAGTTGTGCTATTGAATGTCAGTAACTATTGTTATTTGTGAATCACCGTTTCACCGAACGGTGATTCACCGGATAGTGATTCACCGAACGGTGATTCTTGATAAGCATGGGCCATGGTGTGCTCTTTTCTAAGTTGCAGTTATTGCTTCAACCAGAATCAAATGTGAACTTGTTCATTTAATATACTTAAAAATACAAAAAAATTACCGCCAACAGAGAGCAGAGCTCGTAAGGTTGGGTATGTAAATAATAGGACATTGACAAAACAAAACATCTCCTAATAATAATAGTAGTAATAGCAAAAATCATCTTGATAACAAAAAT
Source organism: Artemia sp. Qi Xiang Cuo (assembly GCF_049724085.1). Classification (NCBI taxonomy): domain Eukaryota; kingdom Metazoa; phylum Arthropoda; class Branchiopoda; order Anostraca; family Artemiidae; genus Artemia; species Artemia sp. Qi Xiang Cuo. The sequence goes on along the minus strand of NC_142795.1, from coordinate 3,308,685 downwards.
AAAACAATAACAACAAAAACCTAAGAAACAAGGAAGAAAAGAAAGGGAGGAAGAAAAGAAAGGGAGGGAGAAAAGAAATGCTGGACAGGAGGTATGTGAAATACCTATGCTTCAATCTTGCTAGTTGCACTGGCTTTGCTATAAGAACTAAAAAAATATAAAGCTTTAAAACTTTTCATTGGGAAATCGTTTGTTTTTTTGTAAATCTTTTATTTAAATCAAACATACAACATAATGGACATATCCAAGAAGCAGAGCTTGTCCATGGAGTGAAATAAATTCTATTAATATAAGTTAAAAAAGAAGAGAAAACAAGAACGACTTAAAAAAAGGTGAAACGATTTAAGAACTTGGATCTGTCTAAAAAAAATGGGCTATTAGCCCTTGGAACTTTTTTTACGGTAGGGTACCGAGGCAATAAATTGTAAGACGCTATATGTCCTCGGGTTATCAAAATAGTGCATCTGCAATATCGTGAGAACCATTCGGGTAGTGATCTAGTTGAAAGACTCAGAAAGTGCTGAGGAGGGAGGGAAGGATTTAAATTTGTGTAAAGGGATGAGGTGGGTTGAAGGTTTTTTTGTATGATCCGTCAAAAATTTTTGCACTTTGAATGCCCGTGGAACATAGAATACGCGCACAGTGCAGCAACGAGACAATCTAAAAGACACTATTTGTACCCCTTTTATCGAAATGACAGCCCAGCATATCTGGGATCGCTAAATTCTTCGGTCAAGGGCACCTGAATATCTGAAAAACTTTTAGACTGTGATCCCCCCCCCCTCCCTATTGGAGCCAGAAATTGAATAAAAAATATTTCTAATGTGCTTGAAACTTACGAATGGAAGTCTGTAGTTAATGGGGAACCCCAGTGCACTAACAAAATAAAAACAAAACATAAGACGATGGTCCGGCCAAAAATGCGGCCTGAAAAAAAGATGATAAAAGCTTCATTTTCTCTGAACAGCTTAAAACCTTAATCTTTGAGTTCCTGGGTCAAAAAGAACTCCAGTGCTATAAAAAAAAAGAAAAAAAAATGTTTGCCCAAAAATGGGTTAAATTTTTTTTTTTTTTTTTAATTACTTAAAACTTATATATTCTTTAAAAAGAATTAAAAATTTAATTTTATATTCTTTAATCCTTGGGCTAAGGGAAGTCCAATGCTCCAATACAAGACATTGGTCTGTATTAAAAAAAGGGGTCCTGAAAAGCTAAAAAAAAATTTTTTTTACTTCGAGTTGGCTTGGATATTTCAGAGATCATTCCCGGGGGCCATGATGACGCTCAAGGTTCTATTAGAAAGGGATGGGCCTTAGGGAGGAAGGACGAAAAATGGTCATGTAACTTTGTGTCTCTGGGTGGTTTAAAGCTTACATTCAGGGGTTTAAAGCCCCTGGGCCAAGGGGATTTAATTGTAGAAAGCTTAGATTTGGGTCACGACCCCTACCCTCAAAATGAGGCTCAATATTGGCCATTGTGTTTTTTTCTTATCAAATTCGAAACTTATATCATTAGCACAGATAGTACTTGAAAAGTGAATCTTGTTCACCCAAAAATGGGCAAAAAAAAATTATTTTTTCCAATAAGCCAGAAATAATTCGGACTTTTTGATTATAAAACTAATTCCTTGCTTATAAAACTAGTTTTGGCTATATTGATTCCTGATTTATGGAAACTGGTCCAAATTTGTCCCGCCAAGTTGGCTTGAAACTTACAGGACATGTAGACAGGGACAGGATAGGTCTCATGGTAGACCACAAAATAAACAATATTGTTTCTATGGCTTCCAACTTGTTTGATGTTTGGGAACTGCAAATGAAGACACAGGTCGACACCTGAAATTATGGATGGGATGAATGATGTTGATTGTTAAAATGATTGACGAGCTTATACTATCTGTAGCCTACATGGACTTGTACCACTGCGATTGGTTTTTCAGATGATTTATCTGGCAGTTTGATGTTCATTGCTTCAGTTAGTTGAATCAGGAATAGATTCCTGATTCAGTTAGTTTAGTAATATTAGTATCTGTTGGTTCAGTTTTAATCAAACCTCAATCAGACTCAATCAAAATTAGCATCTGATTTAGCTCAATCTAGTTAGTATTAAGTTCATTCATTGCCATCAGTTAGTTCAGTCATGTTGGCACTTGCAACTTCATGGGACATCAGAGACTACCAATTTTTATCGCTTAGAAGGAAAAAAGTCTGGTTCAGTAATAGTATTTTCAGTTAGTGTCATTACTTAGAATAACTAGGCAGAGAGAATAACTGGGTCTTCTTTATGAATCTATGTTTGTTAAATTTAAATTTTTATATTTCTTATATAAAGTTATTATGCTTCTATTATTTTGTTTTATTTATGTACTATATTTATTTTATATGTTTGAAAGAAAATTCATTCTCAATAAAGTTTATTTTTATAAATTAACGTAAAATAACACATAATGATTGACTAAAAGATGGATATAAAGGTGCGTTTTGATTTTTCCTATGATAGAAGAAATGCAAGATCTTTGGAACTAATAATACCACTGCGTTCTTGAAATAAACACTTCAAATTGTTTTTGTTGATGCGATATTTTACAATCCATACCGTAGATCAAATTGAAAGAAAATTCTCTTTCAAATAAAATAGGTTTTGTTGTCTCCCCTAATTTTGTGGCTGTTACGGTTTTTCCTTGCAGCTTTGTTGACTAGCAATGTTTTCTTTACTCAAATTTTTAAATCAATTTGCACTTAGTACAAAGTATATGTGTAAATTAATATGAAAATATTTGTATTAATGCAAAAATGTTTAAAGGTTGCAGGGCCGGAAGAACCGCCTGCAGAACTAAATAGGACCTTCGAGTTACCTTCACAGAATTCAGTCGAAGATTTATGTCCTGGAGCAAGTCAATCATCAGTAACTATTTCTATTACTGATTATGATAAAGGTATGTAAATATGGTAATATCGGTAGACGAAGATGATTCAGTTTTATTTTTGTTTTGTTTTGTTTGTTTGGAGGGTACCAAACTATCCGTGTAGTTTACTTTTTCGTGTAACTTATATAACTGTTCCTGAACTTTATGCAACTTTGTCTCATCAATACTCCCTGAAAATTTTGACCGGATCCCCCCCCCCCATTAAACCTTTCCTGAAATGTCACATACACCATTTCGATAAACTGGGTACAAATATTATCTTTTGGATTGTCTCGTTGCTGCACTGTATGTATATTCTTTCCACAGAGAAATTTTTCGCGGGGGAAGGGATTTTCCAAGGAGGGGGAGCTGGATGTCCCGGCATTATTTTAAAAACGACCAGAAATTAAATTAAAAAAAACAAGGTTTTCAACTGAAAGTAATGAGCGCCTTCCTAACACCGCCTTGCCCCCCCCCCACTCAGTTTTTCTTACATCTGAAATTTAATTTCTTTTATTTATATTTTTACACTCCTATTAAGGTACCTTGACCGCCCCTCCCTCAGATTATCAGGCCTAAAACTGTTCTTGGCGTGGCATCAAATCAAAATAAAAAGTGCATGATTTAAATCACCAACGTCGAAAACCTGTACTGGAGGTTTATAGCTTGCAAAACAAGGAAAATGGCTACTGGCATCGGCGGCAGCAGGGAAGCTCTATATTTTCCCTTTTTTCTTTTTTGCCAGCACTAGCAGGTTTCTAGAAGATCATAAAGATATGGTTGATGGCTCGTTCAAAAGCTAATCTTCATGTATGTTGGTTTTTGATAAATTTTTCTTGATGCCACAAGAGTGAATTAGGTTAGGAAATATGAGATCACACCATTGGAATCACCATCGTTGAAAAACCTTGAATAGAGGGTGCCAGTCTCCCATCACGGTTGGATTAGTAGAAGCATTCTAGTATAGATTACACCATGGACAGTCGTGGAACAGAGGGAACAAGAATTAATAGTTGACACTAATTTGGAAATAGTTTTTGTTATATAGATTTGACGCTAAAATAATTTTCATTTTATAATAATAAAATAATTTCAATAATTTTTATTTGTTTCCAGTAACGAAAACAAATTTTTGAAAAATTTGTAAAGAGCCTGAAACACGTTAAACATGATGTGAGGCAAAACTGAAATAAAAAGTGAATAATTGAAATCGCCATCTGCGTAAACCCGTTGACCAGAGGTTCAAACTCTCCCACCTTGAAAAACAAGGACAATCGTACTTTTGCAGCGAATGTACTGTTGTGTCCCTCTCTTTCCCTGGTACTATCAGGCTTCTGGAGAATTGTAGAGATGGCTAAGGGTTCAATTCTTTTGCTGGTTTCTTTCAAATTCGTTGGTTGGTTTCGTACTCTAGGAAAGGCTAGCCTCGTGTGCTATGCCTAATTGTCTTCAAAGCTATGCTGAATTTTTCTAAGCTTGCATTTTTGTATTTCAATCCGTTTAATTCGTTTCTGAGAAAGATCAGGGACTAATTCATGTTAGCTAACACTTTGTGAAGGCAATGGGTCTGTGAGTGTATGGGTCCGCCCCCTCCCCTCATTTTGCTAATACTTTGGCTTCCAAGGGCTAACAGAAAATTAATAACTAACATTGTTAGTTGATGATTGGACGAGAGAGGAAAGCCTAAAATTGTTCCCCTATTCGCGCCCAGACATAATACAACACAATGAAATGAGTTTAATGACCCTGATCTTCAGCATGTAAACAAGTTTCGTGTTGTTCACTCCTTCTTTCAACCTACTACAAATGATGGCGCTCAAGTTTATCATTCGAGTTTTATATAATTTGTTGTTGACTAAATACATACAAAAGGTAACTTTTTTAAAATAAAGTTTTCTGATGGAAGTAAATTGTTACGCTGATAATTAAAATGAAAAAAATTTGTTGCTTCGCAGCCAAAGCAAAAATATACATACCAGAATTGCAAAAAAAAAATAACGACTGACGACAGTCCCTATGTTTGTAAGATTATGTAAAACTGGCTCTTTACTTAAAACAGAAAACTCACGCTTAAGAAACAAGAACACTTTATGTTTATACTGTAAGCAATACCCTAAAGCGTTTTGCATGTGTATTGTACAAAAATCCTATATTGTTTGATAACCCTATTTTCTATATATTTCTATGAAATCATCTTTTTTACGTTTATTAACTGTCAGGTTTGAATTTTAAGGTCTACAGCGCACCGAAGTAAAAAAAAAAAAGTTAATATTACTTTTGTAATTTTAGGACGAGCTATTAATATTGTTTTATTTTTAATTTTTAACAAAAAAAAGAAGATAGACGATATTTTATTATGATCGGATTCTCAATGGAGATATTATTTAAATAAAATGAGCCCTTTAAAACCACAATTCGGGTAAGCATGTCCGGCCTTCAAAAAAGAGAGCTACCCCCTCCGCTCTAATTTAGAAGACCTGGATTCTGGCTATCTCTGCGAATGTGCACTTTCTACAAGTATCTCCCCACCCCCACCCACATCAGTGAAAATAATCTGGTCCTTAAATTACGGCCCTATAGGTCTATGAACTACATATTAGCTGATTTTCCATACTTTCTTGCACATGGTTCCTGATCGGCGTCATCAAATGGGAAGATTGTTTTGTAGGCGTACTTGTTACATCAGGATTCCTTTCGTAACTTTATTTGTATGCTGTCCTGCATAATGTAGCTTTACTTTAATCATCTTTCTATGACTAAAGAGAAAATTTTTATTATTATTACATTTTTTCGTCTGCAACAAATTATCAAAACTAACCTTTAAGCCTCTCAGCTTAGCTTCTAACTACCAATGTGAATGTTTCTCAGCAGCTGAGCCTTACCTCACTCAGAAAACAGAGAGCTTACACTAGCAGACCAAAAAGTTTCCTTAAATATATTGGACCCTTGGAACGGGAACTCGGGTTTCCGTGGCCGGAATTTTTGATTGGTTCTTCAAAAACATTGAAAAGCTGAAAGCAATGCAGTAAGTTGTCACATAGGGGAGGGTCTTGTACTGCTCCTAGCCCTTAGCATAGAGAGCCCTCATTTGTACAAACGAGATTAGTTTATGAACCAACGCAAGTTATATATACACAGGAATTAAACTTCACAGCTAACAGAGACCTAGGATGAGTCTTTTCTTCGATGATTCACGCATATCAACTGATGACACACCAATCTAAATCGTGCAACATGAGTAAGCTGCATAAATGAAAACTATACAGATCCAACCCAGATTATATGACTCGGTACTTTTATTTCCAGCTCTTAAACTCAAGGCAGATCCTTGCCTCCCAAAAGGTGGGAGGTGTATCTAACTATTACTATAGTCATCTATAATTTCATTAATTTTAAGCTGAAGATTTAGTAGACGGTGTTGATTTCTATCTATAATCTTATTGATTGAGCTCCCCCCCCCCCCCTGAAATAGTTTTGTGATTCGTAAAAACGTAAAAAAATTATATAAATACTTTTTGATGCGTTTTTAAGTTTATTTACCTCCCCTCCTCCCACCAAATTAAAATCCCGGATACGCCTTTGTATATAAGAATGGGTTATCCAACAGTTCGTGGTAACGAATTGTAAGTAAGGAGTGGTGCGGCTCAATAGTAAACGAAACTCTAAGAAACAGAATTTTGATAACAATAGGCACTTCAAACGAATTGAATTTTGACACTTATTCAAAATCTAGAAAATTCATCAAGTTTAACGTTAACCATCCGAACTTACGATACTGAGGAAATTTACCCAACCTTCGAAAAAGAGGGAAATACCCTGACAAATTAAATGATCTTAATGAAAACCACACCATCATATCCAGAATATCAGAGAACCTTACTGTAGAGGTTTGAAGCTACTATATGCAAAAATATACATTGTCGCATTTTTGGCCAGACTTAAGATCACGGATGTGTGTCTATTTATTTAGCCCCCCTCCCATGACCCTTTTTTCGTCAAACTCACTTGATCAACATTTTGATATAGCCATTTTGTTCAGCATAATCAAAAGATCTAGTAACTATGTCTTTGAGGAAGACTTGACACTCCACAGTCCCCGGGGAAGGGTTGCAAGCTATGAACTGATTTTTCTGGTTTGTTGATTACATGGGAGGATCTTTCCCTGGAGGATTCTTTCGTGGGGAAGCGAATTTTCCATGGAGGGGGAGCCGGATTTCCTGGCATTATTTAAAAAAATGATCAGAAATTAAATAAAAAAACAAGTTTTTCTAACTGAAAGTTAGAAAAACTTAATAACTCGGTCTTTACGCTACAGTTTTTTTTAATTTTAAAAAAAGTTTATTATTCTAATAGTTATTCTTAAATAATTGGCCCCTCATATACGTAATAATTCCTGTTCATTTTAATTTCTAATGTTGCTCCTTATTTTCAGTTCAAAAAACCTGTTTCCTTTATTTAATTTTCATCTGGGATGTTCAGATCATCATCATACTCTATGCCTAGGAGAGTTTTACTTCCTCAATTGATTCCGTGTTCTCCCATCGTCTTTGCTGTGTTCCTTCCCTTTGGGGGGGGGGGCGAAAATATTTACAGACGGGGGGAGATTTCCGGCTTGATTTGGAAAATAGCCAAAAATTAAATAAAGAAAAGGTCCACAAGAAATTTTCTAAGAGGAGTTTTCATCGAGGATGAAATTGTCCGGGGTTCAGGTCAAAATAAAACATTTTCAAGTACGATTTTAGTAAGTAATTTAAGTACGATGAGCTTTAAGTCACTATTATTTAAAAAAAAAATCCATCAAAAAGTGTCCAAAGATCCTTTTAAGAGATTTTTAGACACAGAATTTATTAAAGAAGTTTTCTGAATAGGTTTTGGAACGAAAAATTTGTTCAAGAGGTTGTTAAAAACGAACAAATTTCCATGGAAAGAAGACGTGGCACACTTTCAAGGGCTTATAAATAAGCTACCGATAACCATAGACCTGTTTCTGGAAGTATTAATTTGCAAAAGTTAAACTACGGTTGAAACAGTTGTGTTTTTAGGGATAGTAGTTCTCCTCATATTTCCCTGGATATCAAGGCCGTACCCAGGATTTTTTTTCGGAGGGGGATTTACTCAAGATTTTTTTCGGGGGGGAACACAAAAAACCTCAAAAAACGCATACAACATTTGTTTATATCCATTTTTGTTACGTTTTTACGAGTCAAAAAAGGGGGGAGGTTACAACCCCCCGACCCCCCCCCCCTCTGGGTACGGCCTTGCTGGATATGGTATTAAAAATGAAAAGAAATTGAATAATAACAAGTAACTTCAAGTGATAGTAAAGAGTAATATTAAGACATAAAACAAACAAAAAGTTAACCCTTACATTTCCAATTCACTGTCCTTTGCGACACGTGGGATAGAACCGCTAAACCTTTGATCAGGAGCCGCAGCTTCATCTGTTAAGTTATTGCAACTAATACTACTACTATAACTACTAACAACTCACCGCAGCACCAAGCCGCCTGAGGCCAACACAGCTACGCACACTCCTCCTCCATTCCAATCTATTCAAACCCTTCCTTTTTACACCCTCCCAGGAAGTTCCCATTTCCTTTAAATATTTCCTTATGACGTCCTCCCACCCCAGACGAGGACGACCTGCTTTCCGTTTAGCCCTAGATGGTGGGTCGAAAAGGACAATCTTCGGTAATCTGTCATCCTTCATCCGCACAACGTGCCCTAGCCATCTCAGCTTTTCTTTCATTATAGCCCTAGAGAGCGGGATTGAACCCCATTTTTCGTACAGCCTATTGTTTGAAATACGGTCAGTCAGAGGTGTCAGAAAATGTAATTCTTGTATAACTTCATTAAATTACTTTAGTATACAGTAGATTTTTAATGGCTAATGTATAGTCTCTTTTTAGTGCAGCCCATAGCAGATGTCAGGATTTATTAATGTAAATTTTTAGCATACAACATAATTTAGTAAGAGCCCAGAGAAGCACCTATAGAGAAGGAAACATGTTATGAAAACAATTCATACTTTATAATATGCAGAATAATTTTATTTAACACATTTTGCAACTAGTCCCGCTATACTTTACTCCCCCCCCCCCTTAATGTGCAAATCTATAGCCCAAATTATATATTTCTGATGCAGTCTGCCACCTGTCACTTGCTTTGTCATAGTTGATTTAATTTCATACTTCATAATATGCATAATATACGTAGCTAACACATTTTGCATGCAGCCCTGCTTCAGTTTACCCCCCCTCCTAATGTGCAAATATCCCAAGCTGTATGTTTCCCAGGTATTCTGCCACCCGCTGCTTCACTTGTTTTCCGGTTCTTGTTTCGTCATAGTTGTTTCAATTTACAGGTACACGGATTGAAACAACAGAGATGCATTGGGAGAATAGATGGTAAATATATAATTTAGGCTATATACTTGCACATTAGGGGAGGGGGGGGGGGAGTAAAGTATAGCGGGGCTGTTTGCAAAATGTATTAGCGAAAATTATTCTGCAAGTTATGAAGTTTGAATTATTTTTTTAACATGTTTCCTTCTCAACAGGTCCTTCTCTAGGCATACACCCATAATTTAGCTAGGATGAAAGTGAATAAATAACTCGATGCCTTTTTTATCCCTTTTTCATAATTTAATAATTGCTACTGGAGGAAATTGAATTTTGAGCCAATAATGTGGGCTCAAAAGGTAACGCAGCCCATAGTCACCAAAAGTCAAAATCAAAATATTCCCAAAAAAAACTATCTAGTGAGAAAAAATTGTAAAAAATAGTGAGCACAAACTGTCATTAAAGAAAATTTAAAAAGACATTCCAAAGTAACCAAAAGTTGAAAAACATAGTCTGGTCCTCTTAAAATTGATTTTTCAATGTATTGCTTTCTGAACTCTCACAACCTTCAAAAATTCATTTATTTTACAGAACTTTTAATCTCTAATTCATCAAATCATAGTGATAGTCTGTGTCTGGGAGGGATTCACTTCCTCAATTGATTCCGTGTTCTCCCATCGCCTTTGCTGTGCACCTTTCCATTAAGGCGGGTGGGGCGGATTTTTAGGGGGAAAATTCCAGCTAGGGGGGGGGGTATTCCTGGCATGATTTGAAAAACGGTCAGAAATGAAATAAAAAAGGTCTTTTTTCTAATGAAAGTATGCTGAGAGGAATTTTTCGACCGGAACCGTCAACAAGAAATTTTATGAGGGGAATTTTCAGGGGCATTTCTATTAATTTTCAGAAATTAATAAAAACCAAAAAAATTTCAGCTGAAAGTAATGTGGTAACGTGGTTCTTATGGTATCTAAATGATGTAGTGATAAATGCCTTTATTCTCCCTTTATAGGGGAGATAAACTCTGGCCCTAAGGTATTTAAACTTTTTATTCAGTTAACATATACTGATACAAGGTTTGATAATACATATATATTCTACTGCGACGGGTTGTCCCAAGAAGGCCAAAAGTCTTAGAAAACTACAATAATATATGATAAGATACCTTAGACACTTAAAATAATTCAGCACTATCCCAAGGTATTTCTAAATCAACGGACCAGAGGTCAGTCTGGCTTAAAGCTAGTATCCGTCTACCCCTTCCCATAAAATGTATCTTTTATACATTTTTATCAACCACACCTTCCTGGACCCAAACGATGCAATAGCTAGGAAGTGGTGATTTCTCAATTTCCCATTAAGCAGAAACTTGGCAGGATACGTTCCTTATTTTAATAAAAAGTGGTATTCCGAAATTTTGTATTTGCGTCTTTATATATTTTTACTAAATTCCGAATTGACTTAATTAGAAGGCTTTACCACAATAAGGAGCAGCAGTTTTGACTAAAGAAGGAAACAGAAATTACAGTACAAAGGAGGAACTTGCTATGGAGCTTAATGTACCTCACTACTGGTCTCTCATGACAACCAAATATTAGGAAGTCTGTGCTTCTTGTAAGCCATTGCGCTGGAACAGCTCTACCAATGTATTGGTTTGGTATATTTTACAAATATGATTTTTTTCTTAATAGTAATGAGAATTTGGCTCTGTGGAAATTTCGTTGAAAATTTTGTTTCTCTTTTTCGTCGAGTTAGCAGTTTTTTTTTTTTTTTTTTTTTTTTTTTGGTAAAATTTCATTGTAGCGTTTTCTGTTAGCGGTTTCGTCCGTGAATCGTTTTGTGTTAATCTTACACAGCTTGAGGTGTATAATTTCGTAGGAAGATAGTAAACATCTTATATAGTGCTTCCATATAAGTAAACCCAGTTATCTGGGGGGGGGGGCGGAAGTCCGGAGTTTTTAGTTATTAAAAGATCCTCATAACTTCGAAAATTAAATTAAACCCCCTGAAATTGCCTGTATCAAGACTTTCGTCTCAGGAATAAATTCCATACGAGTTTATTATCCCTTAGTGATTGGTTGAGCGCCCCATTTGCCGTCATCAAGGGTTTTAGAATGTAAATTTACGTTTTATTGCAAATAAGGATAAGAAAGCTCATAAAGGAAGGTTACTTTTGAAAGTTTGATTCTTAAGATTAATTGTTGGTCAGAATGAACTAATCATGATTCATGAAACTGATTGAAACATGACACCATGTTGGTGAGGAAGATTGGGGTCAGTAGGAATCAATCTGCTAGGTGGCACTGAACTAGATTGGGGTCTTTGTAGCATAATAAATTTTCATTTTACTAATTAAAGCTCCGTGCTCTTGCACTCATTGATAAGCGTCACTGCTTTCGCCAGTCAAAACTGTCAAAAACATGTCTGCACCCATTGCACCTCTTAAGGAGGGTAGGGCAGAGTGGGAGGGGGGGGGCTATGTTCCCGTATAAAAAGGTGGCCAAAACACCAAAAATCGTAGTTTTCAGTGCTTGTTTCCGAGATGATGGTAGCTATAGGCCGATTTTGCACCAAGTACTTACGTATTATAGTGACCAGACTAGACCCCGGCGCCGCGCCGATGAGGGAAGACCGGCGGCGGTGGGGCAAAAAACAGCACGCCGCGCCGTCGGTAAGACGTTGGTGGTGCGTCGCCGGCGCAATCAATGTTGACCGCAAACAATAATGTTTTCATCAGTCTTCCTCAAATCACAGCTTAAATTTACAACAGATTCAAGCCTATTCATGAGTTCAAACATTCACAAGTCGCTGGCTGGAAACTGGTCTTCTTCGTTATTCATCAAGAGAAGTAGAAATCTGGTAGAAACGAAATGGCTGTGACGTTCAGAACCCTTGCATAATACGAGTAGTTGAAGTATCTATTAGCTCTGTATTCTTAACATAAATAATTATCAAAATTAGTATATTTTTTTTCATCGAGCATTACTGCATAAAAAACTCCAAATACCGTATCACAAAATTCGTCAGGTATCTGGGTAAAAACTTTGAATATAAGTTTGAAATTAGAAGCTTAATTTTTTAATAATGCCCTTTTCCTAAATATTTTTTGTCACCTTTAAAACATTATAAATGGGCGACTTTGATATTGATTGTTTTTTTTTTTTTTTTTTTTTTGCTCTGTTGGATTCCTAAGAAGCCTTCTTGTATTAAAAACTGGTTTTTAATTACAATTTAAAAAAAATGCATTTTAAAGTTTTTTTTGGCTTCTTTATAGAATATATGTCATGTAGGCTGCTGTTTTTTTTATCGCTTTTGGCTGCTCTTTTGAATATTATTAATTTTTCTTTTGGGGATTTATTCCAAATTATAAACTGATAAATACCTAATATCAGTCAAATTATAAACTGTATCTAAAAGGAGTAAATTTATCAAATTGAAAAATACATTATGAACACTTCAGATGAGAACACTTTAATTCCAATGACACCAAAAACACTTCATAGTTTATTGGCTATGAAGAAAAATAAAGTGCCAGCTATTTTCTTAGGTAAAAAATGAAATGCTCATCCGTTTTAAGTGTAATTAAATGAAATAATATGCAGACTGAAGTAGCTCCAGGAAGATGTTGAAATGTTCATCCTAGTTCGTCACTTTTAATCCAAGCAAAATGTTAGGACGCTTAGTATCAGTTATTGAGTTTAAGCTTTGATTTTCAAATGCTCACAAAAATTACCAAATTTAAGAAAGTCGGAACAACAAGTCGCCTGTGGTCAAAATACTCAGACTCCTCTTTGATCCCCACCCAGGCTCAAAACTTCTGCTATGGTCATATCCATGGGAATCTCCAAAGAGTTTCTTTTTTAAATAGCTTTCAAGCGTAGTTAGGGGTATTTAGCCTTTTTTGCTTTTCTTCAAAGCTTTGAAAAAAGTGTTATAATATTCCAAATGTTACATTTGTGCATATTTTTGGTAATCATTTGTGGGGTGATCGAATTTTCTAAACCACTGTAGATACGTAAGAACGTTGCAACATCTAGTCCCCTGAGGTCATAAGACTGCCAAAGACTCCTCCTTGAACCTCCCAAATTGAAAGCTTTTAGTGTGACCTGGCCTTTTAATGTAACTTTGGCACTGGACCAAGGGCGCCATTGTTACGCGAGCGCCACGTTAGGTGGGGATGTCGATATCGCTTTCGTCACACCAATTCGTTTTAGTGTGAATATACCTAGTATATATGAACGAATGTTTTCAAAGTAAACCCGTTTCATCATTAGGAAAAAAAAATGGATTTGACACGTGTGTCCCTTTCCCTTAGGACCATAAAACTATTCAAGTGCTGTATCATGCATAACTCACGAAAATCTTGTTAATTTTGTCAACTTTTCAACTTTTTGGCATCCCTGCTTTCAATAGAAAAAAAAATCAAGGTACTATCACTTGAATATAATAACTCCCTATGCCCCCCTTCTGGATACCATCTTGATAGGATACCTTCTCTGCTTTAAATAAAAAAAAAGAATTAACTTATTGGCACCCCTGCTTAAAAAAAAAATCGAGGTATTATCATTTAAATATTATAGTTCAATACCCCCTCCCCCCCCCCCCCTCTGGATACCACCTTGATAGGATGCCGTCTCTGCTTTAAATAAAAAAAAATTAACTTTTTGGGATCCCTGCTTTCAATAAATAAAATTTCGAGCTATTATCATTTAAATATAATACCTCCCTACCCCCCCCCCCCCCTCTGGATACCACCTTGATAGGATACCGTGTCAGCTTTCATTAGAAAAATAATTTACTGAATAATTAACAAGGTCACTATATGGCTCAAACAAACACGCAAAATAATGTTAAACAGCTAAGTGTTCTTTGAAAAAAAATTGAGGGTATGAGTAAAGAGGTACAAAGACAACAACAAAAATGTCGAAATTATTCAGATATACCTCAAATTATTGGAAAACTGAGTGATAGATTCGCCATGGCATTCCATAAGATCCAAAGAATCGAATTAAAAGGGAGCACACACAAAAGCCAAATAAGGCCAGCAGCCTATGAGAAATCGCAAAATACCCAAGACAATGTAAAAGTTCCAATGGGTGGTCCTAGGTCTATCAAAGTGTTTCAGGGGTTTCCCAGGGAATTTGATATCATTTTCTTCCGTCTTCACTTTAAACGAAAAAATGGTTATATTTTTCGTGACCTTGATTTCAATAAAAAAAATGAGGTATTATCATTTAAAAATGATAGCCCCCTATCCCCATCCCCTATAGGCAATAATTTACAATTTATTCATTAATCATATTTTTGGGGTAACTTCCGGTTCAATCGTTAATTTCCCATAGCTTACATAGCTTACATTGTACATAGCTTAGTCTATAGCTAAATTTTGTCTCAACCGAAGGTTGTTTTTTTTTTTTTGGGGGGGGGGATAAAAATGTTCCAGAAAGAAGATTGTATTTTCTATCAGGTGTTCAATAATTGAGTATTAAAAATTAAGAAAATCTTACCTAAAAACAGCAAAAACATAATCTGCAAACTTACAATTCAGCTTTAGAAACAATCTGTCGGCTATCAATTTCAAAATCCAACAAAAGGCTGAAGCTGTATAGTAGTGAATGCGTTCTTTAGTTCTATTCAACTTCAAAATAAAATTCTTGACTACGAATAATGTAAGAAATAGCAATTGGGAAACTGCATTTGAAACGGTTTATACTCATTTCATAAAGACAGTACTTTTTTTGTCAACATATAAAAAAATGTGTATATTGGAATATTTGCAATTGCATATTGCATCTGTCTGGTTTTGATGAAAAGCAACGAAAGAGCAGAAAACTAATTAACAAGAGAGCAGTGAAGAATTATTGTATACAAAGTAATATTTGGCAGGGAAAGTCACTGGTGATAAATCACTAGGGGTGGCACCGTGATTGCGTGCTTTCCGGGGATTCGGGGAACCAAATTTTTTTTTGGGGTGACGCATAGATTTTCAGATAAATACCCGAAAATTCGGAGATAGTGCAAGCTCTGCTTGATTTCTAAACAGGCAAATCGAAATACTAAACCATACGAGAAGGAAAAGCTCCGACTTTGCGGTTGACGCAATAAAGAATTGCCGTAAAAATAATTTAAAGTCGACCGAACGCCGCCGCCTCTTCGGCGGCGTTCGACCGGGCCTCTCGTCGGTGGCGTTCGGTCGATCCGCCGGCGCGGCGCCGGGGTCTAGACCAGACTAGTTCTTGATCTGTTGTAAAACTGGTTTCTCTATGTGCACTCGGAGATAATTTGCTTAGCTCGAGTGAGATAAACTACTATGCAGGTATATTGTAATTAAATATTTAATATATAAAGGTGGTTAGGTATTTAATATAACATGTTATGGACGGCCTGCTTACCATAATTCTCTGTTGTAGTTTCCATAATTTTGTTACTAAAGTATTATATTTTCATCATATTTTGGTATATTTCCTTAGGATTAACCTAACTTCACTTCTAGGGTGTAGTGGCTATAATATGTAAATACCTTGCACCACTCCCTGAGAGTGAGAACGGGTCTTGCAAGTGATATGAGTATTTCAGAAGCCAATCTGACTGAATCAAATCTATAGTTTCCAGTTTTTTTTGCATAAATAAGCTTAATATAGTTTACAGATGAACTTCGTCAGGTATGGTTCTGAAGCGTAGATGCTCCAAAAAACAGACAAGGATCTGCTAAGTGTTTTTCAGAAAAATTGCCTACGGTTCGCTTTGGGTAACTTACCCAACTGACCGACCGAATCTCAAACAGTAAGCTGTACGAAAATGTGGGTCATGACCATTTTGATAAATGTCAAAATGCCCCCTGAGGGGTAGTTTAGATTCACTTGGAAACCATCTGGGAGTAGGATAGTTTCGATTGGGATCGATTTGGAGACAGAATAGTTTATTTTTAGTTTGACGAATTGAGCCCGGTGAATAAATATCAAAAAATTCCAGATTCAATTTGAATTTCGACTCAATAATAAGTACTCCTTATTTTGAAGAATTTCTGTAATCTGTGATCTGATTTAAGACTTTCTTTTAAGATGTGGCGAAGATGAACCTAGAGCGAAAAGAAAGTGCAGAGCACAATGAAGAAGTGGCAGTATCGAAGGAGACTTTGGCGGTGCAAGACGTGAGTCTTCAAACTTGTATCTTGTTTATTTATATTATAATGCTATTGAAAATGTAACGCAACATTGTGTCCATAAAGAGACATATTTTTTTCAAATCTATAAAAAGTGAACCATTTCTTTACCTCAAGCGCAAATGACGCAGTAGGCTTTAGACATTTACAGTTTGGGACGGGGGTAGTAGCCAAACTCTCGTTTGTAGTGTTTTTGTTCGTTTTAAGCTTGATTTGCATATTCAACATAAGTTTTACTCGTTTTAATGATTATTTATTCATTTATATTAGTACCTGGTGTATGTTTGTTCGCTATGATTGTTTATCTAATTTATGTTCGTTTTGGGTTTCATTTATTCTTTAATAGTAATTTTTGGTCGTTCTGAGTTATTTTTGCTGATCTTAAGTTTAATATGGTCGTAACTTTTCTTTGAAAAACTTATTTTTCGGAAAGTTTTTTTTTATAAAATGAGTAATGGCCTAAGGGATCTTGTACCCAGTCTATATATATGTCTATCTCGAATTTCACTATCAGAATTAAAATTTTACAGGTCATTATACTCTAATTTCATTTTAATTGAGACTCATATTTACTATTATTTTTTGTTTTCAACTAGTTAAAACAATTATACGGTCTGAAATGGCTTCCTTTCTTCTCAGAAGAAACATTTACACGTGATCACAGTGATCACTTGTGAAACTTGAGCCCAGCGACAATTTTTTTTGCAAGCTCTACTTTTTGGAAAATGCCGGAAACATTAAATACGAAAATAATAGAGGACGAGGGGGATTCTTAATAAACCAATGTTGAGTTCCAAGAATTTTTCTTTTCAAAATCGGATTCTTTGGTATTTTATTGTAAATGGCGTAAACATAATGATTCACAGCATGTTAAAGCAAAAAGGAATCTAGAACTTAAAACGAATAAATTATTTTATTATTTATTTTATATTCATAATTGTTTTATAAATTGTCTCTAAAAAAGTGGTTACCTAATCTCAAGACATGCCCAGAATATGAGGGATTTGTCACCTATTCAGGACCCGAGTCGCAGGATTATTTCTAATATAATTTAAAGTTAGGACGAATTCAACCTTGTTTAATTCAACCCCCTTCAATTCCACTCATTTAACTCAATCCCTGTTCCACTCAACCCCTATTCAATTTGGTTCTATGCGTTTATTCCCCCGGAAAATACTCCCCACTGAAATTCTCCCTAGACCATACCCCGTGAAGAATGTCCCTATGTTTCCCAATAACAAATACTATCTGTAAACAACGGACAAATTATAAAACTTAAAAAGGCACTTAAACTTCAACAGTGTGGCTCTCTGATTGTTTTTTTAGTTTGGGAGGAAGGGAGATGCGTCAAAAGATGCATTTTAATGCAAAAACATCCCAGCTCTCATTGATCCATCAGATAAATACAGAATTAGTTCTAAGGGAGAGACGAGAAGGGGGTGGAGATAGAAATTGATATATAATCTGCAGGGCTGTAACCATGATTTTTGTTGGGGTTGGGGGGGGATTATTTTCAAGGTAGCTGTTTTCCGAGGGAGGATTTTCTGCGGGGGGTATTTTCCAGGGGTTAAACGCTGGCCACCATTAAACCCCATTAAAATCAACCCTCGTTCAATTCAACTCAACGCCCATTCAAGTCGACCCATTGAAAACACCCCCATTCAACCTAGCCTGTTGTAGGGATTAAATTCAATTGGGGTTACGTTGTTGAATGGGTGTTGAGTTGCACAGGCGTTGAGAGGAATGGGGGCTGAGTTGAATTGAACGGGGGTTGAGTTACATGGGAACCTGTAAAAAGCTATTTGTCAAACACTCTTATAGAATTAAAAGAGAATAAATGGTCGAAAGGAAACCTCCGCTCTGAATCTTGGGCCGTAAAAAAAAAAAAAAAAAAAAAAAAAAGACACTTGGCAAAAACCGAAAAGTGGCAATCTCTCACTTTGTCATATTTGATGGTTACCAGAAAATCGATGAGACATGTAGCGATGATAAAATTCAAGATAGAAGTCCAAAAGTAAAATACAGTTTGCCACTATTTTAAAACGTGAAATTTCTACCAATGTTTGTATCTAAAGGTTTTCTAAGTAACTAATTTTGAAAGTGACAATGACATTACAGTTTGATTGTCCCAAAATAAAACATAGCACGTACTCTACATTCTTCAAAAATAGACGATTTCCGCCTAGTTCCGTTTCCAAAGATTTCTAAGCCAGTTTCCAACACAAATGGCTGTGGTATTGCAAACATCTCCATAACAAAATGTAATTTGAACAGTTTTTCCTTTTCTGTGGAAAAAAAACTCACCATATTTTACAACACATTTTATATTTGGAAAATAAATTTCAAAAGGAAATTCACTTTTGATCAAGTTATGTCTGTTACCTCGTTTTGTTTCGTTGCTCTTGTAGTATTTCTTTAGAGTTTTGTTGCCTAATTGTCAAAGGCGTGTCAAGGATTTTTGTCCTAAGGGGGGGGGTATACATTTCATCAAAAATTTGTTTGCATACAAATTTTTTTGTTTCGTTTTTCCTGACCCTCTCTCCCTGGATCTTGCTAACGGTATTTATTTTGCTCAAAATTTTTAAGTCAATCCTTAATCAAAATGCACCACGTATCTCTGTGAGTTAACACATGAAGTTAACGTAAATTAACCTATTTCTGTAAATTAATTTGAATATATATTTATTCATTCAAGAATATTTAAAGGTTGCATTACAGGGAGAACCATCCACAGAACTAAACAGGACCTTTGAGTTACCGTCAGAGAATTCAGGGGAAGATGTTTGTCCTGGAGCCAGCCAATTTTGTATAAATATTCCGGCTAATGACGATGATAAAGAAGAACCAGCTAGTGATGATGATAAAGGTATGTAAATATCGTAATATTGGTAAAAGAAGATGGCTTAATGTTAGAGGCTTTTCATTGTTATAAGCTCTTTTTACCACGAAAAGTACCTTTTTTTTGATGCATCTCATTTATTACGGTTTCGTGTCAAGAGGCAAAGAGCAGGCACTGCTAATCTCTTTATTAAGAGAACCGTTAACGGTAATTTTGATTAAAGATTGGTAGCGATTCTGCTATTAATAGGCAAATGTTAGATGTTCTGTGACATATTTTTTACCGTTAACGATAAATTACCGTTAACAGTAATTTGATCACAAACTGTTAGCAATACTGCTATTAGTGGTCAAACGCTAGGTGTTTCGAATTTTTATCTTTAACGGTATTTTTGATCAAAGACTGTTGGCAATACTGCTATTAATAATAAATAGGCAAAGCTTAGTGTTTTATTTCATGTATTTTATCGTTAGTGGTGGAAAATCGGAGGGCTACTAGACATTTCGTTTGGACCTGGGCTTAAGAGAGCTCCCGCATTCACGTTTTTATGGTTTAAGACGTTTAAACCCCCCCCCCCCCTGACGATTACCCCACCGGAAAATATCCCCCCCGCGAAAAATACCCCTCCGTGAAAAATAAGGCTTTCCAAATTTGAGAATTTTATTTGAGTTTTATTTTATTAATTTCCGTAGCAGGAAGGAATGTTGGTACTGGAGTATAATAGAAAAAAATTAAGAAGATATAAAATATTTTTTATTTGAAAAAGACTATGTCAATAAAAAAATGAACGGAAATAAACATTAAATCTTTTTCCACAAAAAAAGTTTGTCAAAGAATAATAAATAGCCTCGTTAAGCCAAAAAAGAGTAGAAATAAATTCAAATAATTTTCCAAGCGTAAAACTACCACAAATCACCATAAATAAATGAATTGAACCGAAAACGAACAGAAATTACAATAAACAACCGATTCAAACTCAAAATAACAACAATTAGCATGAATAGGGCTGAAAACCCCCACACCTCAAGATCAGAACATAATTTGTACTTTACTGAAAACAAAATACGTTTTAAATACTTTCCTTTTTATGACTTTAACAAATAAAGAAGTATTAAGACTATAAGGAATAGATATTAGAATATGTATATTCAGCTGACAATGTACGGTTATTTTTTTTTATATTTTTTTTTTAAGTAAAGTGCAAATTATTTTCTGGTCTGTAGAAGAAATGGGTGTCGTAAGCCACACTTTTTTAAATTACTGCACGTTTTGAAATTGACTAGGGTGTCTATTATAATTTCTGTTAGCTTTTGGTTTCATTTATTTTTTAATGGTGGTTTGTGGTAGCTTTACATATGGAAGATAAAAAAACAAACTCGTAGAACTTAACAACGCTTTCGTCCGTAAGAACTTAAACAATTTAGAATTTGTTGGTTCCCAAAGTCAACTATCCTTTCAAAGGTTGCCAAACCTTCTAACAATTTTTGGTGCCATACGTGTTAGCTTAATGTTCGCCTATACCTTTTAGTTTGGCACCCGCTACTGCCAAAAATTGCAGAAGTTCGTATGGAAGTATTTTCGACACAAATGGATTTGTGTATTTTTCCCTAAGTTTTTAAGATACTTCTGGTGTGTATATTCTTCTTTTTCCTGCTTCTTAGTACTTATCAACGAAACTAAAAAAAAAACTTAAATAAAAGCTTCAAATTTAGAAACCTTTTTTTTCACAAGGGGGAAGGGTATTTTCCAAGGAGGAGGTATTTTCCACGGGCGTTACTTTCCGCGGGGGGAGGGCATTGTCTGGGGGGGGGGGGTTCCGCGTTGGGGTATTTTCCGGGGGTTTTCCGTGGCGAGCAGATCCTTCTCCACGTGAATGAACCCAGTTCTGTAGGGAGGTAAAAGGAGGAGCCACAATGGCTTAACGTCAAAATAAACTCTCTGGAACAGGAAACGGGCTGTTTCAGAAATTGACCCTTCGGCGGGGTTAGTATCACTTTTGAACCGGGTTTGATGAAGGTTCTACTTCTTCATTGTCACCAAACGGTTTATCCTCCTTTTTTTCCTATTTTTCAAAATTAAATTAATTTTTTTTTTAACTGAAGTAATGAGCAACATTAAAACTTTAAACGAATAGAAATTATTACGTATGTGAAGGAGGTCGCCTCTTCGTCAATACCTCTTTCTTAACGCTAAAGTTCAAATTTCGTCCCAATTCTTTAAGAATTACTCCTGAATCACAAGGCCTTGTGTTAAATAATTAGAATAAATAGTTCTTTTAAAAGTAAAAAAAAAAATTTTCGTAAAGATTAAGGTATTGAAGAGGGGGCGACACCCCTCATATACGTAATAATTTCTGTTCGCTTTAACTTTTAATGTTACTCCTTATTTTCAGTTGAAAAAACTTGCTTTTTTTATTTATATTTCTGATAGTTTTTTAAATAATGCTGGGACGCCATGGAAAACTCTCTTCCCCCATGAGAAATTCCTCAATGGAAAGATCCTTCAATTTAGATCCTCACTGTTTCGATATGATCACCCCTGAAAAAAAACCAAAAAAAAACAAGCATTCGTGATATTTATTATGGCAAAAAATGTAACATTCCACATTCTTGTACATAGGAGCTTGAAACTTCTACACTAGGGATCTCTGGTATGCAGCTGGTTTTGTATTAAATCAGGAGTTAAGCAGGGTTGTGTTCTATCCCCCTTTATATGGATTATTTTGATGGACTTTGTTTTAAGGAGCACAGGAAAGGCAATGGGAGACCACGGAATCAAATGGGGAGGAAAAAGTCTCCTGGACTTGGATTATGCTGATGATTTAAGCATCCTAGATGAAAGTGTGAGCAAAATGAATGAAGTTTTAAAGGTTTTGCGAGTTCAGGGTGCTAGTATTGGTTTGAAAATTGATGTTAGGAAGACTAAGTCACTAAGGCTAGGAATAAATGAAGATGAAAAGGTGACGTTGGGTAATGAAAAGATTGATCTGGTGGGCAGATTCACTTACCTTGGTAGTATTATTAGTAAAGATGGTGGGAGTAGTGACAATGTTAAAAGTAGAATAGCCAAGGCTCAAGGTGCTTTTTTACAGTTAAAAAAGGTATGGAAGAATAGGAAGATAAGTGTGCAAACCAAGATTAGAATATTAGAAGCTACAGTGATGACAGAGGTCCAATATGGCTCTGAAGCATGGACGCTCCGAAAAGCGGATGAAGATTTTCTAGATGTTTTCCAGAGAAATTGCGTTAGGATTGTTCTGGGTACCCGGCTGACTGACCGTATTTCAAACAATAGGCTATACGAAAAATGTGGTTCAATACCGCTTTCTAGGTCTATAATGAAAGAAAGGTTGAGGTGGTTAGGGCATGTTGTGCGGATGAAGGATGACAGATTGCCGAAGATTGTTCTTTTCGGCCAACCATCTAGGGCTAAACGGAAAGCAGGCCGTCCCCGTCTGGGGTGGGAGGACGTCATAAAGAAAGATTTAAAGGAAATGGGAACTTCGTGGGCGGGTGTAAAAAGGGAGGCTTTGAATAGATTGGGGTGGAGGAGGAGCGTGCGTAGCTGTGTTGGCCTCAGGCGGCTTGGTGCTGCGATGAGTTGTTAGTAGTAGTAGTAGTAGTTTGGGGGTGTTTCCCCTCTTTTTCGAAAATTGGGCAAATTTTCTCAGGCTTTTAACTTTTGATGGGTATATTAAATTTGTTGAATTCTACATATTTAAATAACCATCGAAATTCGATTCTTTTGATGTTTTTATTGTTACCAAGACTATTTCTTAGAGTTTCGGTTACTATTTAGCCGCATAGCTCCTTACTTACAGTTTGTTATCACGAACTGTCTGCAAATTTATTTCAATATCTGCTACTGTTTGGGTAGGCGTAATATTTTAGCAGCAAGATTTTATTGTTGCGTAAACTCTGCCTGGCTTTGTCCCTAAATCGTCCCAAGTTTTGCCCCTCCGTTTTCATCCCTGAAAATTATACAGTTTGAGTTATTCAAGTTAGAAGTATGATAAAACTAGCCCTGTGGTCGCTAAATCAAATAGTTTTAAGTTACTAAAAAAAAAACTGATTAACTTTTAACATTAATTTAAAGCCCCATGATATAGAAAGTGAGCTCTTACAGGAATCGACGCTCAATGAGGTTAGTGTCGTTTTGGTCATTTTTGTCATTTCGGTTATTGTTTAGTGGACTCTACGGCTTTGTCCCTAAATCGTCCCTACAGGTTTGCCCCTAAAGTTTCGTCCCTCAATATTCCACATCTTGAGATATGCAAGTTAGCAGGTATAAAACCAACCCTGTTGTTGATAAAGCGAAGAGTATTAAGTTACTAAAAAACCTTATTAGCTGTTGAATTAATATAAAGCCCCATGATTTAGAAAGTGAGCTGTTTGGGGATGGACTCTCAATGGGGTTAGTGTCGCTTATGGGCTAGGTTGGATGTGTGTCTTGCTTCCTCATCAATAACACATACAACAATACCACATCTGAGATATAAAGCCCCATGATTTAGAAAGTGAGCTGTTTCGGGATGGACTCTCAATGGGGTTAGTGTCGCTTATGGGCTAGGTTGGATGTGTGTCTTGCTTCCTCATCAATACCACATTGATGTTTTTGTTTTTGTTACACCTAACCAGACACATCATGACCAAGATTTAGTTCAGGGAATACAAAGTGGGACTCTATCATGTAATGATATCGACTTTAGTGTTGCAGAGGTTCATCAAATACTTAAAAAGCTTGATACATCTAAGTCCCCAGATATAGATGGATTTCCTAACACTATGATAATACAGATAGCTGATGTAGTTGCACAACCACTTGCGTTTCCGCACAATAAGGCCTTGGCGACAGGTTCCTGTCTCTTAGGTTGGAAGAAAGTAATGGTTAAACCCCTGCACAAAGCCGGTGTAAAATCAGATTTTAAAAATTACCGTCCGATTTGCATCACATCTATATTTTGTCGGGTTATGGAAAAGCTGATTGTTGCAGGAATCCGATCTTATTTTGATGAAAATAATCTTTGGAATCCTGCCCAGCATGGTTTTCGTAAGAGAAGGTCTTGCAGCACTCAACTTCTGGAAGTTATTGTTGATTTTCAGCATTATGCTGATCTTGGCATACCGTTTGATTGCATTTACATAGACCTCGCCAAAGCTTTTGACAAAGTTTCAATGTCACAACTAGTTGAAAAATGTCGATTCTATAATATTGGTGTAAGAACCGTTGATTGGATTGCTGATTATTTGCGTGGTAGGTCTCAAAAGGTAGTTGTCGGTGAAGCAACATCTCAATCAATTGATATCCTGAGTGGGGTACCCCAGGGTAGTTGCTTGGGCCCTATACTCTTCTGTATTTTCATCAATGGTTTACCATCTTGTGTTCGTCATTTGTCAGTGAAGTTGTTTGCTGATGATGCTAAAATTTACCGACCAATATTAACTACCGATGATGAGCCTATGCTTCAAGAAGATCTTGATTCAATATCACGATGGTGCGAGTCTAATTCGTTGTTTGTTAATGCATCAAAATGGGCAGTGCTTCATTACAGGACTAAAAATCAGCCCAGCCGTGCATACTCCCTATCTGGCTCATAGATACCGTCAGAATAATTTGTACGCGACCTCGGTGTTCACTTTGATACACATTTAAAATTTGATAGACATGTTTCGACTGTAGTAAGAAATGCAAATTACCAACTCCTCACTTTAAAACGGAATTTCAGGAAGTTTAATCTTAAGAATTATATGTTACTTTATAAATCATTTGTTCGGCCAGTTGTTGAATATAATACTTCTGTTTGGTTTCCTCTGAATGTAACAGACGAGCACCGAGTTGAAAAGATTCAGAGGCGGGCGACAAAAATGATCTCTTATGTGAAACACATTCCTTACGCACAAAGACTAACTAGGCTCCAACTTCCTTCTCTGCATTTCCGACGTCGCCGTACCGACCTCATAAACACATTCAAAATAATCAAAGGCGTGGACGATATTGAGGTAGGAAAATTTTTCGAATTCAGCCACTACCACTTGACATGACAGTATCCTTATAAAATTTACCCACCAAGAACCCATAGGAAAATTGGACACAATTCATTTGTTAATAGGGTCACAGACTCTTGGAATAATTTACCGCCAGAAGTTGTTGAAGCCGGATCAGTTGAATCGTTTAAGAATATGTTGGTTGATAGCCAGTTTTACACAAGTGCCTTTTCAGTTTAGACCTTTGTGTTGCCTTTCATTTTATTATATATTGTATTAGTACGACAAGCTTTTTAGCTTACCGTTGTGTGGATTAATAAAAAAAAAAAAAAAAAAAAAAAAACCACAATACCACTTCTGTTATAAAAAGCCCCTTGATTTAGAAAGTGAGCTGTTTGGGGATGGATTCTCAATTGGGTTAGTGTCGCTTATGGGAAAGGTGGGATGTGTGTCTTGCTTCCTCATCAAAACCACAAACCACAAAACCACATCTGAGATATAAAGACCCATGATTTAGAAAGTGAACTGTTTCGGGATGGAATCTCAATGGGGTTAGTGTCGCGTATGGACTAGGTTGGATGTGTGTCTTGCTTCCTAATCAAAAACACATACCAAAATACCACATCTGATATATAAATCCCCATGATATAGAAAGTGAGCTGTTTCGGGATGGACTCTCAATGGGGTTAGTGTCGCTTATGGGCTAGGTTGGATGTGTGTCTTGCTTCCTCATCAATACCAAATACCACAATACCACATCATAGATATAAAGCCCCATGATTTAGAAAGTGAACTGTTTCGGGATGGACTCTCAATGGGGTTAGTGTCGCTTATGGACTAGGTTGGATGTGTGTCTTGCTTCCTCATCAATACCACAAAACACAAAACCACAACTGAGATATAAATCCCCATGATTTAGAAAGTGAGCTGTTTCGGGATGGACTCTCAATTGGGTTAGTGTCGCGTTTGGACTAGGTTGGATGTGTGTCTTGCTTCCTCATCAATACCACATACCACAATACCACATCTGAGATATAAAGACCCAAGATATAGAAAGTGAGCTGTTTCGGGATGGACTCTCAAGTGGGTTAGTGTCGCTTATGGACTAGGTTGGATGTGTGTCTTGCTTCCTCATAAAAACCAAATACCACAAAACCAAATCTGAGATATAAAGCCCCAGGATTTAGAAAGTGAGCTGTTTCGGGATGGACTCTCAATGGGGTTAGTGTCGCGTATGGACTAGGTTGGATGTGTGTCTTGCTTCCTCATCAATACCACAAACCACAATACCACATCGGAGATATAAAGCCTCATGATTTAGAAAGTGAGCTGTTTCGGGATGGACTCTCAATGGGGTTAGTGTCGCTTATGGACTAGGTTGGATGTGTGTCTTGCTTCCTCATCAAAGTTTTACTTTTAATATCAATGCTGTGAATTTCGACTAATTTTTAAACTGATGTAAGCAGAAACAATTGAGGAAAGTTGGGGCCGGTAGAAATAAATGTATTAGGTGGCGCTGAGCTGGATTGTAGTCCATTGAGGCCTTTTCGTTCTCCAACGCTCAATCTAGTGGAGATCTTGAGCAATTCCAATTTTGATTATGCTTATTAAAAGCAACTGCCCATACAGATATTGATAGACACGTCATATCTTAGGCAAGGAGGGGGGAACTATAAAATATTTTCCTGACGAAGGGGTGATTAGAATACAAAAATTACACTTCATTTTATGTCTCCAAGAGGGACAGGGGGCCTAAATACAAATATTTTTAGAAAAATTTTGAAATTTTCAAAGGCTTCGCTGAGAGGTTGTGGTGTTGGACATTGTTCTGGAAGATAAGATTTGCTACATTTAACATTGTAACTTAATTTCTTTGTAGAGTTGATTTCGATAATTAATATTTAATCATTTAAGACCGTTCCCTGTATGAGTATTCGTAAAAAAAAAGGTTGCAAGTGACATAAGCCTTTCAGACGCTAATCTGATCAAGTTAATTAAAAAAAATTCTTTCTCGTCAAAAACTTGATTGATTTTTTAAATCATGCAGTCAGAAAGATTTCCTCTTGGAACTTAGTATTAATGCTAAAAACTGACTCTAGAAAATTGTGGGTATTTTTTTCCACTAGATGACTAAAGGATTGAAATAAAAGTTAATTTTCTCCATTGCTGGTTTTATACTACACTGGGCTAATGTGCCCTATTAACGGCTCGTAACTTGAGTATGTATATAACTAGTAGGTTTACTGGTTGTAATATATCTATAACGGGCTGCATTCTCGACTAGTCTGATTAATTCTTCACGATTAAAAAGATAGGTTCGGTTTAAAACCCAAAGTATAACATTTTTTGCTTACGGCTTTCCCCCCTCCCTTAGTAGAGAAGAGTGGGCATTTGCATTATTGTGACATCCGCAACGACGCTCCTGTTTTGTACTTTGTCACTTTTGAAAAATTGAAGTGCTCCCCTGAGAGGTGATGGTGTTGGACGTAAGGTAGTTTCACTTGGAGCCTATCTGGAAGTGGGATAGTTTCAATAAAAGTGTATTTGGAGAAACGATAGTTTATTTTTAGTGTTGCGAAGTATGTTAGGTGAATGAAGACTCATTAAAGGGCTTTTAAATATGCAAGAACTCAATTTTTGGAATGAAAAAAATGCCAGATGTGCCCTTTTAATTTGGACACAATGATATATGTCTCTTTTTTTTGTGAATTATGAAAAGTTTGATCCCTTCTACTGTGTCATATTTTTTTGGTATATTTTCGTATTTTATTTTTGTATTATTTTACTAAAACTTTACGTCTCTTCTTGTTTATAGAAGTACCGAAGACAGACCTAAACCCTAAAGAAGATGGCAACAACCACATTGAAGAAATAGTGGCATTGTTGGAAGAGACTTTGGCGCTACAAAATGTGAGAGTTTAAATTTCATCCTGTTTATTTTGAAGATTAATTATTTTAAAAGTATATAGATAAAAGTGACAGATATTCTTGCGGGAAATTTTTATTTTTGTGATACTAATATAATGAAAAAGAAAGAAAGGGTAATGACACCGTAAATAAAATGACTGATTTTGATTGTACGCTCCGACTTGCCAATCTTAACAAAGCATTTGATAGATTAAACCTTACTAAATCAATGACTAAATAGTTAAAGTAACAAATAATTATTAATTAATTAAACAGGCTGTTATTCAAATAAAATTAACTGTTAAGTTATCAATTATTAAACAGTTAAATTAATCAACAGTTAAGTTATTCGAACAATGAAACAAATATATTATTATAGTCCAGGCGCCAGTAGACAAAAAGACTCTTATATTCAAGTCGTCATGACACATCTGTTTCACGCATTCTGAAAGTAGCTTCTAGTCTCATCGAACCTGCTGATTACGATTATACCCGGGAAGTGGTTCCTCTGAGGGGTGCTTGCCCCTTAAAAATGACTTGACAGGTTAAAAAAGAATAACTCAGGAGTTTTATTTCCAGTTTTTCAAGCTTGCAACGCTACATATTACAAGGCTCCTGGCAATTGAAAGGACACAGTAGATAATTATCTAAGAGGCAATTCTACTGCTTTCTTGAAGATCAAGGTTCAAACCATGGAAAGCTGCTTGAAACCTACCCAAAAGGCGAAATGTACTTTTGCCAACCCTGCAGAAGAACCAGAAGCAGTTAAAAACATTCTGTTGAATGTTGGTAAATACAGGGTCAACAACTGACATGCTAAAAAAATACTTCAGCATGAGCTCCCCCAGTATTTCCTGGCATTATTTGAAGCCCAATCCGACGGATTCAGATTCGTCTGAAAACGTCTGATCTGGAAAAACGTCTGATCTGATAAACTTGATAGAAGCGTTGTCTTACCTATACTCTAGGGCCTGTTCTTTGCCAGTTTTCGATGTCGATTCGAAGCTTTCACTTATTCTGGACTTTATGTCACTCGTAAGGACTATGACTCCGTCTAGGAATGAAACATTATCATTTATGTCACTCGTAAGGACCATGACTCCGTCTAGGAATGAAACGTTATCAGCTCCCGGAAAATCTGTTTACACTGCATGTGGATTCTGACCGGTATAATGGAATTCATGGAATCAAGGACCCAAGTGACTCACCAGTGGGCTTAAAGACAGTAGTGGTTGCCATAGACGAAGGGGATGAGCAAACTTTGAACATCAGCATGACATATAGTGAAAGTATCAAACTCGGTTATTCCTGGTAATCAATTCTCAAAAGTTCTTTGGCCAAAGCTAACTTAGTGGCTTTTATTTTTGAGTTTTGGAATAATTTTCGTAGTACGGGTAGAAACGTCTGCTCCGTTAGGTTGAGCTGCAGCTAAAAGGACCAAAATGTAATGGGCTGCAAGCAAAACGCTAGATAGTACTATTTAATATTTCAGGTCATTTTTAAGGGTCAAGCACCCCTCGGAGTTATCTATTCCCGGGTATAATCTTAATCAGCAGGTTCGATATGACTAAAAACTGCTTTCAGATTGTGTAAAAAAGATGCGTCATGGAGGTGTCACATTTTTAGGTCTCGGCGCTTGGACTATCAGCTATCCAGCCAGTTCGCTACAAAGCCATTTTGTCAATCCCTTTCTCGGTCATTGCTCAAAGTGTTACTACAAAATCATCTTCATTCTTGTGTCTGTCGCCGGACAAGATGTCACTACTTTTGGCAAAAACTGTTATTGCTTTACCTCTCATCGTATGAAGTTGCGAGAACAAGTTCAATCAGGGAAAATTGCCAGCCAGTGAAATGGAACTAAGAAAGAAAAATAGATATTTCGGCAAGGACCTCCGCCAAGCCGTCTTTGATGCTACTAATAATAAAAGTCTAATTTCCCAAGTGAATTAAACAAAAATAAAGAAATCAAACTAAGAAAGCAAATTGCTGAAAAAGAAGAGAAAAGACAAAAAACGAGCCACCCTAGTAATTGAAAGCGAAAAGATAACTGAATCCCCCCCCTAAAAAAAGAAAAAATTCCTTCAAATTTTTGAGTCCTGTTTCCTCTGTCCATGATTGTTGACGCAGCAAGCCTAGTACCGTCTTTTATTTGATTGATCTTTTTCTTAGCTTCTCTTTCGTTCGCTATTTGAGCAGTGCCTCGCATTGTAAAATGTTAACGCTCGCCTTTTGCTATTTTAAAATGTGCTGGGACTATATAAAGTCGACTGCATGTTCGTTCGTCGGGAAAGGGGGGGGGGCTTAAAACGAATCTTTAAGTCTTTAGTAATGAGATAAGTAAGAATTTATGATTAGTTACCGGTAAAGTTAATTAATTATCAGAATTATGGGGGTTTCTTTAGATGGTCTCCAGATGTTAAATACTATCCTATAATCTGTGGGTGCAATCATTGGTGGCAAAAAATTGGTGTGAGATTCATGTATCTCTTAGTAGTGTCGTTCATAGGAACAACACACTGCTTTTCATCATAATTGAACAGCATAATGCCAAAAGATTATTAGAAATAAACTAATGTATGTGAACATTTTCACCACATAATCAATAGCTCTTTAATGAAAAAGAAAATCAAACATAATAAGCCTTATATAATTAGCCTTACAGGCTTTATAAGGCGAAAATTACAATTTGAGTCTCTTAAAAAGAAATGGTGTACGCATCATACATGTACATGTATGTTGTACAAACATCATACATGTACAACAGCTCGTTGATTGTCAGCTTGATATCGATATTACAACATGGCACACCGTTCACACAGCAAAGTTGCAAAATTCTTTCATGAGACATGGCCGGCACATCTCTTAAGATGACTACGACAGAAACCGGTATGAGGTTTGACAGAATAAATTCAAAACAGATGCGATTTTGATTGCTTGGTTTTGATATTTCAGAGCAGCCAGCTAACCTAACCATCTTGACGCATGAACCTGTGAAAAAAAACGGAGAAAAAACATTAATAAAAATCAGCTATATAAAATCACGGAGTCATTTTCTTGATTCGAAGCTTAAGCAGGTTTGGATGTGAACTAGATCGGAATAGATTTTTGTAATAAAAGGTTTTTTTTTATCTTTTTAATTTATTCGGACGGAACTTGAAATTTTATTGAGACATTTCATTTGTCCTAATAAGTGTATTATAGGTAAATATTTATGATAAGATACTGTTGTATTTTACAATATTTTTATATTTTGGTCAGCGTCGTATCCAGGATTATTTTTTTTTTGGGGGGGGGGTATAAAAGATTTTTTCGGGGGAATCTTACACCAAAAAAATAAAAACGCATCGAAAATTTGTTTATATTAATTTTTGTTACGTTTTTACGTGTCGGACAAACATTTCATGGGGAGGGGGGGTCAAACCTCCTATCCCTCCTGCCCCTGGATACGGCCTTGATTTTGGTATTTTTATAATATCATCCTTTTCAATATCTCTTACATTCCTCAAAAATATAATCTTAACAAAATGATTCAAGTATTTCAAACATACCTTCAGTATCTATTCAAATTTTCAGTTTCAGCGTTTATTTGTAAAAATATTGATTTATTGCATAGCAGAAAAATAATGGTAGTTGTGGCATTGTCCCTTGCCTTATTACTCTTTATATTGAGATTCATATTAGGTTATGTATACGATACAATTACGTGCATATTATACATACTGTATAAGATACATATTATACATATTATGTCAAATAGAACTGTTTAAAACCCGTTCGATCGAGTTGATAAAATACAGAGTAGATAAAAAAAAATCATTTATTGTAGCTTTTTTATGTAGTATGTTACTTAAGATATGTTTAATATAGTTGTTGTCCTTGATTTCCTTTTCTTATGAAGGGAATTTTGTTTCCTAAGAACTTATTATAATTATTGTTTATTTGAAATATTCAAAGTAACTAACGTTTTTTGGACATACTAAAAGAAAAGACCGGAGAATGGCTTGAGTGTATTGGGAACAGAAGCCCTCGGGTTGCCAAATATGTCCGGTCTTGGGCTGCTAAAAATAATCCTTAATATAAATGTTATCTTAAAGTTGGCGAAAAAAAAGGAGATATGCTTAAATTAATTTCGTAGAAACTGGTCTGTATTCATTTTTCTAGTAGGCTATGCCAAAAGTTAGAACCAGAGAAAGGCTTGAACGTATCCAAAAGAGAAGCCCTTGAGTGCCAAGTATGTCCAGTTTTGGACTGCTAAAAATCTTTTTTTTTTAAATATAAATGTCTTCTTAAAGTTAGTGAAAAAAAAGAAGAAATGTTTAAAGTAATTTCTTAGAAGCTAATCTGCATTCGTAATTTTTTTTTCTAATAGGCCATGCCAAAGGCAAGGACTGGCGAATGGCTTGAACGAATCGAAAAGAGATGCCCCATAGTTACCAAACATGCCCAGTTTTGGGTGGCCAAGTCACGGCTAGTCAACAGGAAGAAGCATGCACAAGAAGCCTTTGATATCATTGAAGAAGGGTGCCTTGCTGGAGCTGAAGTAAGCAATTCTAAAATCTAGCTTCTAATATCAAAAGTGATATTTATTGTTATTTGGGCACTTTTTTAGTTTATTATTAGACAGTTTTTTATTTAGGAAATGGGGCCTTTTCCTTTTAATAAATTATCAGTTTTTATAGGTAAAAGAGTTTGCTTTTTCATCATTGAGGAAGGATGCCCTCCCGGAGCTAAAGTAAGAAATTCTAAAATCTAAGTTCTCATTCTAATATCAAAAGTAATATTTTTTCTTGTTATTTGGGTACGTTTTTAGTTTGTTATTAGACATTTTCGTCTTTAAGAAAGGGGGCTTTTTCCTTCTTAATAAATTCTTAGGAGAAGTCCTTTCATTGATTAATTTTATAATTCAATAAAATACACTTAAAAATAAAGTAAAATAGATAAAAGGAATTAGAAAAAAGGACGTTTTTCCTTTTTGTTGTCCTTTAAAGACGTTTCCCCCTTTTTATCATTAATAAATAAGACAGATAATTTTGATAATTTTATTTCACAAAAAAAAAAACAAAAAAAAAAAGAACAGAACATTTTTGCTGCACCTGCTAAGAAAACGCCTAAGGGCTTGCTGAGAGCAGGTGGGAATCTTCTATTCTAGGTATTCTAAAAAAAACTATTTTTCATTAATCTGCTTGGTAAAATCACTAAATCTCCACATATACGAAAACCATTCTACTTACGCAAAACACATTCATAAATACTATTCTTCTCCAAGGAAAAATCTCTTGGTTGTGTCCTTGAAGATTACCAGATGACGTGCATTTCGAACTGTAAACGGTATTATATCCCATACGCAGGGAGCAAATATCTTTTTAGAAAAGAAGCTCTAGTTGTGTTACTAAGTTGAAGCACGAGATTCGATGCTCCTCGTATGTCATGACTAATTGTTGACAGAAAAGTCGACAAATACAAGCATAAAATTGAACAAAGCTGTCTTCTGGTTGCTGAAACAACTATGAAACCTTGTTAGGACTAAAATACCAGTGCAATTTTACTCTTGTAATTGTTTTTATGGAGTTGTCAAAAACTTTTTGACAACTTCACTGATGAGGTATATTGGCAAACTCTGATGAGGTACAAGACGCTACTATCTGTGGACATAGTGGTTAGAGCGATGGTTCCTAACCGATTTTGAGTCAAGCCTAACATAGGCATTTCTAAAATCCCGATGCCCCCTCCTGATATTTAAGTTTTGTTATTCAAAACTTTATGTGTAATAGAATGTATGGCGTCATTCCAATTCTATCATTATTTTTTTTGCTCTTAAAATCCAAGTGAAAGTGACGTAATTTACATGAACATTTTTTTTAATTAAGGCTCTAAAGCCTTAATTTTGAGTCATGCCCAACATAGGCATTTCTAAAATCTCGATTCCCCCTCCTGATATTTAAATTTTGTTATTCAAAACTTTATGTGTAATACAGTGTATGACGTCATTATAATACTATCATGTATATTTTTTGCTCTTCAAATGCAAGTGAACGTGACGTAATTTACGTGAACATTTTTTTTTTTTTCAATTAAGGCTCTAAAGCCTTAATTTTGAGTCATACCCAACATAGGCATTTCTAAAATCCCGATGCCCCCTCCTGATATTGAAGTTTCGCTATTCAAAATTTTACGTGTAATACAATGTATGACGTCATTCCAATACTATCATGTAGCTTTTTTGCTCTTCAAATGCAAGTGAAAGTGACGTAATTTACGTGAACATTTTTTTATTTTATTTAGGCTCTAAAGCCTTAATTTTGAGTCATACCCAACATAGGTATTTCTAAAATCCCGATGCCCCCTCCTGATATTGAAGTTTCGCTATTCAAAATTGTACGTGTAATACAATGTGTGACGTCATTACAATACTACCATGTGAGCTTTTTTGCTCTTCAAATGCAATTGAATGTGAAGTAATTTACGTGAACATTTTTTTATTTTAAATTAAGGCTCTAAAGTATAGTCAGCCGAAGGGTGCACGTCCTGCCCATTACCCACGACGGGAGTCACGGGGTAAGAGCCACTCAGAATTTGGTCACATATGTCCAGAGTTGCCACTCTTTGTGATAAAAGGTGGCGACTCTTAAAGTTAAAGACAACTCTTAAATTAAAAGACAACTTTATTCAATCTGTGTTTAACTCTTTTGTGGAAAGCTTGACGTTTGAAAAAAATCGCTGCTCGTGTTTATCGATTTAGTGCATTATCGTGTTTTCGATTTATAGACTGGATTGCCCAATGAAAGGAAATCGCCGGGGGGGGGGGGGCTCCACCGTTTTCACTTAGATTCCTATATTTTCGAGGGAAAAAAATATTTTGTACTTTTTATCCATTTTGAATGCGAGTTTAATTCCTTTATTTATTATTATTATTTTTGATTTGTTTAGTCTTTTTTAGTCTTTACGTTTAGCCCTAGGTGGTTGACCGAAAAGAACAATATTCGGTAATCTGTCATCCTTCATCCGCACAACATGCCCTAGCCATCTCAACCTTTCTTTCATTATAGCCCTAGAGAGAGGTATTGAACCACATTTTTCGCACAGCCTATTGTTTGAAATACGGTCGGTCAGCCGGGTAGCCAGAACAGTCCTTAAGCAATTTTTCTGGAAAACATCTAGCAAATCTTCATCCACTTTTCGGAGCACCCTTGCCTCAGAACCATATTTGATCACTGTCATCACTGAAGCTTCCAGTATTTTAATCTTGGTTCGCAGGTTTATTTTTCAATTCTTCCATACTTTTTTAAACTGTGAAAAAACACCCTGAGCCTTGGCTATTCTACTTTAAAGATCTTCACTACTCCCACCATCTTTACTAATAATGCTACCAAGGTAAGTGAAGCTGCCCATCAGATCAATCTTGCCTTTCCTGGGCTCCTTAAGACAAAGTCCATCAAAATAATCCATATAAAGGGGGATAGAACACAGCCCTGCATAACTCTTGATTTAATACAAAACCAGCTGCTAACCTCATTTCCTACCTTAACCGCAGCGGTGTTATTCTCGTATATAGCACTAATCAGTTTAATGTATTTGTCTGGTATACCATACAAGGATGAAATCTTTACTAAAGCTCTTCTATGAACAGAGTTGAACGCTTGCTCATAATCTATAAAACTGAGGACCAAATGTGTTTGACAACTCAGGTAATTCTCAATTATTAACCTAAGAGTGAAAATTTAGTCAACACTTCCTCTACCTTTTCTAAAACCGCACTGTTCTTCTCTTAAAACTTTGTCCACGGCACCTCTCAGCCTAAAAAGTATCATATTAATAAGAAATTTACTACCTACAGAGAGCAGACTAATGCCTCGATAATTACCACACTCACTTTTATCACCTTTCTTATAAAGTGGCTTAATTGAGGTTTTCCTAAAATCTTTAGGTACTTCCCCTTTTTCAAAAATCGTATTCACTATCTTCAGTATCTTATTTCTAACCTCCGAGCCACCATATTTAAGAAACTCATTTACAAAAGTATTAGCACCAGGAACCTTATTATTTTTTAATCCTTTTAGTATTGCCACTATTTATTCCTCACAAAACGAATCTTCCGTCACATCTAAGGTATCGCAAACTTTTTAATTTTCCTCTATATCTTTTCCTGCAACTCTTTAGCGGTTTAGCTAATTCTGAAAATGTTCTGCCCATTTCTCTTTAATTCTTCACGATCTAAAATAATAATAATAATAAAATGAGTTAATAAAAACACTTAAATGCTTGATTTAAAGTATACCTCTTTTCAATTAGCAGTGATACCTGATTAGTATATGCCTCTTTCAATTCTATCTTCACTGAAAAAAGGAACAGTTTGTTCAGCAAATGCTCGGCTAGGTATTATTGGTGTTTCAATAGATGAACAGATGAACTTTTCTATCGAAAAGTCACCATTCAAGAGCATTTGACTTGATTGACATACACGAAAATGATTCCGATTTTAAAGAGAGTTGTAGCGATAAAGGCTTACAAAAGTAATAGCACTTCAGAAGATTCTAGGCCGGACTTATTCGCTGAAATATCTGACATAAGAGAGTTAGCTGCTGAAACTTAAAGCGTAAAAAGCATTACAAAACAGAGGTGGCTCTTAAAGAAAAGAAGAAAAAAAAACACTAAGTATCATATACTTAGAAAAGAATGATGTCAAAGGGGAGCAGAACCGTAGCATAGGAAAGGATTCAGTGTGCCAAATTGCCACATATGGCAATGCCACACATATGAGTTTCTCCCATTTGCCTTTTGCCACATTAGCCATTTGCAATCATTTGCCACACATATGAGTTTCTCCCATATCAGTTATGAACAATAGTTCTCATCACACACTAGTTGTCAGAATTATCAAGCCAATAATATACTGAACTAAGGACGCAAGTTGGGGGGTTAAGGTTTGTCTCAGAAACGAAGGATGATGCATCGAGTATTTTTTTCATGTTGGTAGTAACTGCACGTTCTACGTAAGGCCTCAAAAAGTTGAGAGTAGAGGAATTTTTTTCCAAGCTATTCCATTCCTTTTGAAAGATTTAGGTTGGCGTTTGACAAGCCCTGTGGGTTTTGTAAAACGCCAGGAATGCTAACGGAACGCCTGAAATTAGTCAGCCTTTCCTATTCATACTGTACTATTATACTGTGGCTATACTGTATGCTATACTATACTTATGCTAGGCTATACTCTATACTTTTCATATTTTTGAATTCAAATTCATCATTCATACCGTTATATCTCTAGGTCACTGTTCTTGAAGCATATTTACAAAAAAAAAAATTTTTAATTCTTAAATATTTTTCATTTTGGATGTAGTTATTGTCTTTAGGGGGTTATTTTTCTTCTTTTCCTCACGCCTCATTGGTAAGAGCAAATAAGATAGGATTTTAATTTCGTTTAACTGTCCACATAGTTCAGACTCTTAATTTATTTGTTTATGTATGTTTCCTTAACGTTCAGTGTTTTCTATAAAGCAGCTTTCACATTACAAGGATAAAGTAAAAATTCATTTAACCATCATGATCAACTACAATCATCAAAATTATCATAAGCAAAACTGTTCAAAAATAAAATGTGGAATTAGATTCAACATTCAAGCTCTGATCAAGCATGAATGGCTCCCTTGGAAAAGTTTCTTAATATATGTTCAAAATTAATTTGCTCATCCAAAAGCTCCATTATGTTACAACTATGTTAACTTTTTCACAGCGTTGCATAAACTCGGCACTGACTACGATACAGAAAACTAGCTTTGTGACATTACATAATGCATCTTAAATTATGTTAGTGTGAAGGAACCCATCCCGATGCTTAACCCTATTTGTAATAATGACCCTGCATCAGACAGGATTGATCATTGCATCTGTGTAAGTCTTACCCTTTGTTACAGCCTCTGTCTTTGCTTGATGAAGAAACCACAAAAATCCGGGCTCTTCTTGGATTTACTCCCGACCGCAGAGAGAGAGCACGATCACCTAGACTTCTCCAAGAAATTAACTCACAAAACGCATTTGAGTCGCAAGTTATTGCATATGAAGCAAAGTTGGATAAGCTGGCCGGAGGTATAGCGTAAGTATACACCTATTCGTATAGACAATTACGCTACAAGATATGGATATTTTTGTTTACACCAATGTCTACAACTTTTCGCATAGGATTATGAACTAAGCAATAAGATGTTAGTGGTAATTAGGATCAGCCGACGATTTCTTTTTTTTTGGGGGGGGGGGGGGGTCAATATCGGTCAAGGAGAGCATCTTATCACGATAAGACGAAAAATCAGGATCGTCTAATGTTTTTGTTTTTTTTGGTTTTTTTTTTAAGGGAGACGGGGTATTTCGGAAAATGGTTTTCGGCTATTATATCAATTATATCAAATAGTTTTCTTGGTTTTTGGTTTTGACTGACAGTGTTAATAAATGAAGAAGTAAAACCTTTCATTTTTATTTCGCTATCCTGTTTTTTTTTTTCCTGTTGGCGGTTTCAGTTTATTCTGATAAAATAGTAAGGGTAAAACCTATATTTTTTGGGAAATGAGTGGACTTGTCTAGGATCTAAAAGGATTTTGTTCGCTTTTCCTTGGGTGAGGAGTTTTATATTCTATGATAAAAGATCTAAAGTTGCTCCGCTAAGTTTTCATTTTTTTTTGCAGTGTTTTTGCTTTCTAATGGAAATTTCTGTTCAAGCAAACAGGACTCAATTTCAATTCAAGTTAGATTAAAATTGAACCTGGCTTCAGATATGTCACGGCTCGGCCGCCGATTCAAGGTTATTGTGAAAAAGTGTCAAGGGTTAACCTCTGTAATTTTTGTGTGGACCTGTGACCGTGATTGATGAATAAAAGAATAAAGTTTGGAAAGCTGCGCGTAATTCTTGCTTGGGGCAGAAAAGGGCTAGAGCCCTTTTTGGCCTTTTTTCTTACTACTTGTCTTTGGGCTAGAGCAAACAGTGCTTGAGAGTGCTTATAGTCAATGTTAGAAAGAGCTACCTAAAGCTGTTCTGCTAAGCTTATGTATTTTAGAGCGTTATTTCTGATTTCTAATGGAAAGTTCTGTTCAAGCAAGCAAGAAAACGGATGGCAGGTTCAATTTAATCTAGAAGAAAAATTTAAAAATGCCAAAAAAAAATTGCATTTCATAAAAGCAACTTATTTTCACGGGTCTGGAAGTGCTGCCATCCGTTTTTATAAGTCTTTTTGGGATTCTGTTCAGTTTTCCACGTTTGGGACTGAGGTAGGGGATCGGTATTACATGTACCTTCAAACTTTAATAGTTTTCTCATTGCTAAAGAAATTGGAGGGTTTCCCTTTGCTCTTTTCTTAGTTGGGATATTAGAAAGTTTTCCCTGGGCAAGAAAGTCAATTTTTAACTAAGAGAGGTGCGATTTTCCTTTTAACGCTGATTAATACTTCTGGAAAAGTATTCTGGAAAGCTGGAATACTTCTGGAAAGCTGGCATGTATATTACTTTAATGTATGATTAGGTCTTTGGTCGTCCAGTCATGCATGATGCAAGTATTTATCCAGAAAACTTTTACAATCAGAGTCAGTTGGTTTCAGGGTTGCCACCGGTGACACTTTATAGTGTCACTTTTAACAGTTTTTTTTTTTAAAGGCACTTTTTGGGACACTTTACACTAATGGGACACTTTTTGCCAAAAGTGACACTTTTTTTGCTAAGTAGCACTATTTTATAAAAAGAGATTTTTTTCAAACAAAAAAACAGAAGGAAAACTGTCAATGTAGATATACATCGGTATCCTTTTTCTGTCAGTTAAGATTCTCATCTTAATTCCGCGAGCGGCAATTATTGGATGCAAGAATCTTTCTCTGCGGTGAAACACGTAAACGTGTTTGTCTCTATCTGTGTGTGAGAAATTTTTATATTCTTATTCTTATCACTGATAAGCGAAGATCACCCAGTGATCTTCTGTGCGAAATACTTGGCAATGAAGAGGAAAGAGACAGGTATTTAACTGCAATGTGGTGGCGAAGTCTTCAATTGTTTTCAGTTGTTTAGTTTAACTATTTTGTGTTGTTGCAATAATTTATAGGCTCATAGACGGTAAGTCAGTCAAGCAGTTTGCAATTCTTGATTTGGTCCGAATTCAATTTTTATGTTTTATTAGTCGAGGTTTGACTACAATTCAAAGAAGAAAAGAGCAAGAAAAGTTAAGAGTGTATTTTTGCGCCACTATGTTAATAGCTGTTACTATGTTAACCAGTCACTGGGCCAATGACTGCTTAACTTTACGCGTCTTTTCATCGATTTCCGTGACTGAAGCCCAGTGACTGAAAAGCTCACTGGTGACATCACTCAACGACTCAGCAACGCAAAAACATCCATTGAGCTCACTGGTGTCCCACAGGAATATTTGGTGTCGTCTTCAGTGACTGGGCCAGTGACGCAAAAATGCGCTCTAACAATTCCGTTCATATTTTTCATATTTTTTCTTTGAACTATTGGCAATGGACAAATGAATATTCATGCATAACTATCATACTAAAAACAAAATTGATACCAAAACTTCCATTGTCTTAAATCCTATGCAATCCTTAGCAAAATCACAATATAATTTCACTTTTTTTCTCTTACTTAAATTTATGTTACATCATTACATAAATTGAATTTGGACGCATTTTCTCATTTTAGTTATTTCATTCCCATTAATTTTTGATTGCAAATGTGCTTTCACGCTGATACTCATAATGCTCGTTTTTTATTATAAAGGTGCTTTCATATTATTACTTAAAATGCTAGTTGACGTTTCCTATGCCGTAGTCCCTGGAGACATCGTAAAGAAAAATTTACTGGCAGTGGCGAGAGTTTTCGTGAAACTTATTCTATTCAGGTTGTGATAAACAGATTAAATGATATAGCTGTCTTATTGTTTTTTCCACTAGTTTTGCCAAATAAATTATTTGAAAGAGTTAGTGTCTGAACCACTATTAGTTGTGTTTATTATAGAGCAAACGAAAGCTCCGAACTATGTTTGCGGCATTTTCTTCAGTATTTTCGCAGAAAAGCAAAGTTTCAAGCTCCTGAATGCATTGCAATGATCCTGATAGTCCATTTTATGGAAAAACTGGATAAAAAACTCAATGCAGACGAGTGTTGATGTCCTTTTTTTTCCATTTTATCGAAAGAAAAAAACTGAAGGTTTTTCCTCTTTTCTTTTTTCGTTCCTTTTTCAAGCTATGAACAAAGGCTGCTCAGAAAAAAAAGAGAAAAGTACTCTGTGGCACGAGTTTCCATTTTATACAGTAAGCACCATTTGTCTTTTAGCGGGTTTTAGGAGGAGGGCTGGACATTTGACAAGGGTGGAAGTGCTACGCAAAGCCGGAAATAAGCACCGACTAAGTAAAATCAAAATTTCTTTTTTATAGTTGATAGATGGCTTTAGATCCAACATTTCATGGTGGAGGTTGGAGAATTTAAAGATGTGGGAAACCACGCGGGGGTGATTCCAAGCTGATTGGCCAAT
The DNA here is from genome assembly GCF_049724085.1 of Artemia sp. Qi Xiang Cuo. Lineage (NCBI taxonomy): Eukaryota > Metazoa > Arthropoda > Branchiopoda > Anostraca > Artemiidae > Artemia > Artemia sp. Qi Xiang Cuo. Next base: position 3,267,049 of record NC_142795.1, on the reverse strand, counting down.
ATTTTCAATTTAACAAGCTTGTTGACATTAGTGCGAGCGACGCGAAGCGTCGCGAGCGGCAAATTTTAGGAAAATGACACTTTTTATACAAAATTAACATTATTTTGCCACCCATAGTGGCACCGAAAAAACCGGCTGAGTGGCAACCCTGGTTGGTATCCGATTACCATAGGGAGTATACCTTTGTTTTTGTATGGCTGAAGCCCGGAGGCAAGTGAGTATTGTAAAGAGTTTAAGGAAATTACCTTTCATTAAAAGATGACGAATTTTATGCGTAGTGTAGTAAGACTTTTATCATGGCTGAGGGATCGAGTTGAAATTTTCAACTCGATAAGGGTAGTATTGAAATTTTAAATACGGATACTTGTGATTTTGTGTTTGGGGAAAAAGGGCAAAACATTTTCTTCTTTGGTCCTGAAAAGAATATACGCTGCAATAGGGCTACTTATGAGTTTGTGTTTGGGGAAAAGGGCAAAATATATTCTTCTTTGGTCCTCACAAAAGAGTATACGCTGCAATAGGGCTACTTATAAGTCTGTGTTTGGGGAAAAAGGGCATAATATTTTCTTCTTTGGTCTTCACAACAAGAGTATACGGTGCAATAGGGCTACTTACAAGTTTGTGTGCGGGGAAAAAGGGCAAAATGTTTTCTTCTTTGGTCCTCACAAAAGAGTATACGCTGCAATAGGGCTACTTATAAGTCTGTGTTTGGCTAAAAAGGGGAAAATATTTTCTTCTTTGGTTGTCACAAAAGAGTATACGGTGCAATAGGGCTACTTATCAGTTTGTGTTTGGGGAAAAGGGCAAAATATTTTCCTCTTTGGTCCTCACAAAAGGGTATACGCTGCAATAGGGCTACTTACAAGTTTGTGTTTGGAGAAAAAGGACAAAATGTTTTCTTCTTTGGTCCTCACAAAAAAGTATACACTGCAATGGGGCTACTCATAAATTTTTTGTTTGGTGAAAAAGGGCAAAATATTTTCTTCTTTGGTCTTATAAGTTTGTTTGGCTACAAAGGGCAAAATATTTTCTTCTTTGGTCGTCACAAAAGAGTATACGGTGCAATAGCGCTGCTTATAAGTTTGTGTTTGGGGAAAAAGGCAAAATATTTTCCTTTTTTGTCCTCGCAAAAGGGTATACGCTGCATTAGGGCTACTTACAAGTTTGTGTTTGGGGAAAAAGGGCAAAATGTTTTTTCCTCTGGTCCTCACAAAAAAATATACGTTTTTTTTCTTTTTTATGCTTTTCGCCTGACACGCTCTTTGCTAGTTTATATATAAAGAAAAAGCGTAGTATTTTTTATTTATTAATTTAATTTTAGGTCGTTAGATTTAACCGACGCTCCTCCGAAGGTGATCGCCACGCCCGTTCGTAGAAGCGCCAAAAAGCGAAGTAGGGCCAGGTGGTCAAACCACGGAGCAATTCCATTTGAATTCGATGCAGATGTTTTAGATTCAATGTACAAAGAAAATATTAATATTGAAATTCGACCAAACAAAGCTTTGCTTGAAAACGATCCTGAAGTCTGAACCATATACTTTTGTGTTTATAATTAGTGTTTACGTGAAAGTGATCGGTGCTGCTGCTATGTTCGTACGCTGCAATTGTCCACAATCATAAGACATGAGTAATAATTTATAATATCTATGAGTATTATCAATATTTATATTAATGAATATTATTATTATTTTTATGCATAAATATTACCAATACTTATAATATTTATAAATATTATCAACAAGGCCGTTTCCAGGGGGGTTATGGGGTTTGTACCTCCCCCCTTAAAGTTTTTAAAATCGTAAGACTAGTTAAGCTGTTAGTTTCGACCTATCACACTGCAAGTCTTTAAATAGTGTTTTTGAATCCCACCCTTATCTTTATTGGTTGAAACTTGTAAAATTGAAACTGAACCGGGAGTGGGACTTTATTCATTCAGCGCGAAACTTAATTCACTTTTTATAGAAATGAAGGCAATGAGGTATACACTTTGCCCATTTTTTATTTAAGCAAAAAATTGTTATGAGCCCAAGATATTTTTTATGCTATTTCTTCTGAAATAAGATTCTGGAGTTAGAGCCTTTTGATTTTGGACAATCAATACGAGCTTTTGGTGCTATTTTTCTGTTCAAGGGGAAAGGTCAATTGGAATTTGAAACTTAGTGTACAGTGATATCTCCAATGAGGTCGAGCTGGAATTTTGAACTTTTCTTTATTCAATAATCTCACTGTTGATTTTTTCTTTCAAGAAATAAATTATTTGATTTTATATTTCTTGCATTTTAGATATGTCAAATTGAATTTTAGTCTATCGTAACGTGATTTTTAAAGTATTTAGCACCTGATATCATCTTCAGCAAAATTTATTAAAGATATTCCAAGTATTTGTGATGTCATTAACATGAAAAGTTTGTGAAAAAATCGAATATAGAAAAAGCATTCAAATGAAAATTATTAAAAGAGTCGAACCCGTGACCCCCTGATTACAAACTAACGCGTCTCCTGCGCTAAGCAAGCATATAAATAAAAAAAATTAATAATTATATAGATGTGTTGTTGCACGAATCCGGGAGATTAAGAGGGCCTTGGGGAAGGGGGAAACCCTTGCAAGAATGTACTCAACAACTTCTAAAAGTTTCTTGGCGATCGGATTGAATTGTATAGTAATGCATACGGGACGCATGATTCATATAGAAGTGGAAAACACGCCACCCTCGATCTTAGATAAGATATTTATTTCAAAAAATGACTATCACAAGCCCCGAAGGGCCGAATTCACATTTTGGGGTCATATAATACAAAAAAACATAGAAATAGCACAACAACTAAAAAACTGGCTAAACAATACCAAAAGCAACAATATCAGAAAGGCAAAGCCATTCATTAGTCTAAAAAACAAAAAGTGTCAAACGTAAGAAGGTTGAAAAGGAACAAACTAAAACAAAACAAAAAATAAAATTTAGATAAAAATAGAGCTAAAAAGGTTTAAAATAGACTATATAAAAAGGGGAGGGAACGGTTGAACCAAACGGACACAAGCATGGGTATCATCAGTACAAAAAAAAAAAAAAAAAAAAATAGTGGTTTATTTGATCACTAATGAAGGGGACAAAGGTTTTTTAATACCTAGAGCTTAAGCAAAGGATGGGGGACAACATAGGAACGGGCTCAGAAGCAGTACGTGGCAGGCGGGGTCTGGATGGGGAGTGTCTATTGGGGAAAATGTTTTCCGTGCGAGGGTTTATTATTGCATTTTTTGCAAAACGGAGGCACGTCGTTCCTCTCCTGTGCTCAAGAGTTTCCAGCTTGGCCTTTCTTAGAAGGAGTGAATATGGTACCAAAGTTTCTTTAAAAATTATTCTTAGGGCTCTTTTTTGAATAGATTCAATTTTATCTGATTCATCACGGTAGATGCCAGGATGCCAAACTGGACAAGCATATTCAAGATGCGGGCGGATAAAGGAAGTATAAATCCTTAAAGAATGGGATGGGGGGATGTTAAATTTATTCAAGAGCTTAAGGAGAGACATGGACGCATTAGCTCTACGGACAATATTTTTCACGCGGATATCCCACTTTAAATAAGAGGAAATTGTAACCCCAAGTAATTTAAAGGAAGACACAGAAATATCTGGAGGGATAGGGTCAAGGAAGGCGGGAGTAGATTTCAAGAAATGTATCGTCATTATATTTGATTTAGTTGAATTTACTTTCATATTTAGGTTCTTAGCTTCATCCGAAATGTCGGTTAGAATTTCAAGGGGGTCACTTTTAATATTCCTGAGACATGCTTCGAGGATCGACAAGTCATCCACGTATTTCCACCTTTGGGGGAAGTCCTTACCAATATCGTTAATCATGAATAGAAATAAAAGTGGTCCCAATAAGGTTCCTTGAGTAATTCCACAATATATAGGGAGGGGGTTAGAGAAAATATTTTTGTATCTGACAACTTGAGATCTATTTGAAAGAAACGATATAACAATATTTACTAAGAGGATCAAGTTTAAAGTTAACCAGTAGTGAACAAATTAGGGTGGTGTGGTCAACCAGGTCAAAAGCTTTTTGGAAATCAACTAAGACAAGGTTCAGCCAAACATTTGGTTTATCAAGGTTACTTACGATGGTATGCATGAAGTGCACAATGTAATGGGTGGTGGAAGTTTTCTTTAAGTTAACAAACTGCCGAGTGTCAATACGTGGACAAATTTTATCCTTAAGCCAGTCACAGAGGAAACCTTCTTAAAGTTTGGAAAAAACTGAAGTGAGCGTAATAGGATTACTGTTGGCGAAAGTGATACTGGTGCATTTTTTTGGGACAGGTGTTATAAAACCTTGTATCCAGCAACTAGGGAATTTACTAAATTTTGTGATGTGTTTGAAAATATTTTATAAAGGGTCAGCAATTTTGTCCGAAAAGGCTTTAATTAAGTCAACTGGGATGTCCAAGAAATACTTGATTTTCTAAGCTTAAGAATTTTATTTATAACATCAGAGGGAGAAATAAAGGGGAAGGAAATATTGGGAGGAATAGTTGGACTTGAGCCAGTGGAAGGGGGGAGACTTTGCACGATGGAAGCAAGGTACAAGTTCAAATCGTTGGCATTCTTATTAGGGGGTTCAGGGAGATGAAAATCAATTTCGGAAGGACCTTTTCCGCATATTTCTTTAATTTTTCTGTACCATTGCTTGGGCTTGTTAGAATAAATATCTTTGACTTTACTGTTATAATAATTAGAAGCTGCTTTTCTTAATTTTTCTTTAGGAATTTTCTTAGACTATTAGCCTCAGTAATACGACCTGCTTTGAAAAAATTGATTTTTTTCTTATACGTTTTTTAAAAGACTCAGTAACATAAGGCTTATATATAGAACACGTATTAATTTTTTTCTCAGGGAAGTGAGATTCATAATTAATCCTCAGTAAATTTTGGAGGGACAAAGCTATGCAGTCTACGTCATTTGTTTGATACACAGGGGACCAATTTTCAGTAGTAATCCAGGAGCCAAAATTGAAAAGTCCTGAGTCAGTGAGAGGTCTATAAGCGGTTTCAGTTATAGAAAACGACTGTTTAACTTTAGCCAGTGGAGATAGGAAGAGGCTAAAGTGGTAACTACCCCCTAGAGGGGCGGAGTGGAGACGGGTTTGTAAAACTTCGAAAGATTAGTGCAAAATCGAGAGTAGTATTGCCTTTTGTAGTAGGGACATTAACGACCTGTTTTAAATTAAAAGCGTTACATGTAGAATCAAGTCTTATATCGTTTGTGTCACCCATCAGGAAAATTCCTGCATTTGGGTATTTTGATAGTACGAAGTCAGCACTTGCATGTAATTTTTCGACAAAATTTATTTTGTCAGCGGATCTCTGATTATGGGAGTAATAAAAACAACAAAGGACAATTAAATTAAAAGGACGCGGTAAGACTTTAGGTCGAACACACACCCACATAACTTCATCAAAGGGAGTAAGACACGGAATTGGGATTTCACTTGGGTATAAATCCTTATGGACAAAGAACATAACTCCGCCATCTTTCTTACCCAAAGAATGGTTTTCTGGTCTGAGTTTAATAAATTGAGAAAAATTATTAATCTTTAACATGTGTAAATTTTGAGATTGAACTTCAGTAATAGCGATTAGGTCTAATCTATATATTTTAGAAAGGGTGTCTAATTCATTGAGTTTTTCAAAGTTAAGGCTTTCAGCGTTGCTCAACAAAAGTTTGTGGAATCGAAAGCGACTTGTGAAGGTACCGTTTTTACACTTTACTTAATTTATATTACAGATGGGGTCAGGGGTTAAAGTGGAATTCTTGACGGGGGCTAAACTTGGATAGTGAGAACAAGGGACAGGGGGATCAAATCCGTCTTTTTCAAATACCATTGCATTTAATTGAGCAGGTACTAGAGGAGACTCTAAACAGCGGTAACTATTTGAAGTTTTAGGAACTCTGCATGGAGGTGTTTCAAGCCAGGGGGGATAAAGTGCAAGGGAAGGGAGAAAGGTTTTCTGGTGATTTGGGAATAAGTCAAATTGGGAGTGTTCTTTATATGAGGGAGGGGCAAGATCATGCTGAGGGAGGGAAGTACGGTGGAGGGTGTCTTAGAGGGGAGGGGTTGGGTGTGTTCGGCAAATAATGGGTGGAGGCCAGAGCCGGTCGGTAACTTCTGGGCCGCAGGGAGAAGAACGGAGGCTAAAGGGAGGGTTTTTTGGGGAGGAATATGAGTGCGGGCGGTGGTAGGAGGGTCTGAATGGAGCGAATTGATTGTTGGGGTTGGACTGACTGGGCACGCGTAAGTACTTGGGGCGGAGGATTGTTTCGAGGGAGAGATTCCTGAGGTACGCTGCTCTGTATCGGGTATGCAGGGGGATAAGACTGAAGTTCGAATGGAACATGAACTAGTGGAGGGGGGGGGGGTCGTGAAAACTCTAGGCGTCGCCCTAAAAAACGTTGGGTGTTGAACCTGCGCACCAATCCAGAAGATGCATGAGCACAGGTAAACGACATTTCAATATAAGATAAAAACAGAACACAGATCAACATGGTCAAAAATACACTTATCAGACACACAAACTCCCGAAAATGCCGACAAATATTTAGAAACTTGCATTGTTTGCGAAACTTGCAGAAACCACTATCAAAATGCTTGCATATCACATTTCCCTTTCTGCTTATTTTTATATTTATTTCACTTTTATCCATCACTTTTGTAATTTTTTCAAAATAATAACAATGTCATCGTCTGGTAATGACTTCTCCATAACCTTGTTAATCCTTTTGTTTAGTTTATTATCACCTGATAATTTATGTAAAAAACCGGAAGTCACTGGACTATTCACGAACTCAAGGGCGTCATCAGTAGTCATACTACACGTAGGTATCTGTATGCTCTCATGGGATACTTTGCAATTAATGCTGGATTTGCTGAACTCTGATAATTGATCCCCTAGTGCAGTAACAATTGCTTTGTTGTTTTTTAAGTCTTCTTGTAATTTGGTGATTTTCGATTTAAGGGTCACTTGATTGTTGTCTAGATTGTAGAGTTCATCTTCCATAAGGAGGCGGTGGGAATTATGGGAGTTGATATTTTCACTTAATTTTTTAATTCCAAGATCACGTTCATGGAGTATATCGTTACCAATTATTTGGTCATTGAGAAAAATATCAACTTGTTTTTTCAAATCTTCTATGGCTACTTCATGCTCTGAATTCTTCTCTAACTGGGAATTGTATTTAGCTCGGAGATCATTCAGCTGTTTGATATGTTTAACACAGTCAACACAAGGGGGGACCTGGGAAGCTTGATTTTTTTAAACTGATTTTGGGGTTGTAGGTTTAGTGGCAGAATTGAGTGTAGAGCGTGGTTTAGAGCCATGGGGTAGAGAAAGTGGTGTTAAATGTGGTTCAGGGTCATCATTCAAAGAACGGGGAGACTGGCAGTTTAAACATAACCACTCACCACTTTGTTTTCTCTCCCCAATAGAAATGCCTGCACACTTTGGATGACACCTCTGTTGACACCGACTGCACTGCACTGTCCCACTAGCGGCACGAAGTCTGCACTCAGGGCATGTGAATTTCATGGGCCTTGACATAATAGTGAAACAATAAATCCAGTTAATATAGCTCGAAACTGATCATTGACTGAAATTTGGATTATAATAACTTCCAAAACGGGTTTCAAAAATTTAACCCAGCATAGGTGTTAACAGTTCAAATGCCAGAAAATGACTTGAAGGAGCCGTGCTGTATAAACATGTCTCCGACAGGCCCTGACGAAATTGTCAATGCCATCATAAATCTCGAACGACACAAGTCTCCTGGTAAGGACTATTACACTTGAGATTTACAAAGACTCCCCCCCCCCCTCTCCCCGCCTAATTTCAAACCAGCTACTCTGCTTTTTGCAGTAATATAGAAAACCAAGAATTTCTCAAAGGAGTGGAAAATTTCAGTCATCCTCCCCATTTAAAAGAAAGACAGCGTGTTAATTATAGAAGTGCATTTTCAATTGCTGCCAAATCGTTTGCCGCCATTCTAATACATAGATTACAAACAGGGAGATATAGGCGAAAATGGGGAAACCAGTCTGGAGTTTGGTTTGGTAGAGGATATTCGGATCAGATTTTGTTCTCAGCTTGATCATGCAAGAATGCAAAAGGTACAATCACCCCCTTATCAACATATTCATAGACTATTTTGCCGCCTTCGATTCAGTTGAACGACAAACCTTGTGGAAGATTTTCATCGAAGACAAAAATTGGTTGACATCTCGGAAGCTTATTACGAAGGATGTGTATCCCGACCTTGAGTCTATGGGGAAGAGTAGTAATTGTTCGACATGGAGAAGGACGGAGTCAAACAAGGCTGTATTTTATCGCCGATCCTCTATAACTACTGTATCGATTGGATTCTCGACCATGCCCTACTGAGTCAACTAGAAGGACCTTGAATACGCAGACGACGTAATGCTTCTTGCGCCGGACCCGAACTCAGTCCAGAAATGCTTGACGAAATAGCACATTTCCTACGAATAAACACGAAGAAAAAGGTTCTTGATTTGAACATCACAACAGATTACCAACTACCCCTTAATGGTACCCAAGTTGAAAAGGTTGATAGTTTTGTTTATCTGGGTTCCGAGGTACATTCGAAAGGAGGATGTGGTCAAGATGTCAACAGGGAGTTTTAGCTCAGCTTCGCAAACATTTCTGGGTCCGTCGAGAAAATAGCTTGCGAACGAATATTAGACTATATAAGTCGACGGTGAGGACAGTCCTACTCTATGTTATTGAATATTGGTCCATCTGAGCAGCTCAGGGACGTGCTCTATTAAATAAATACTTCTCGTTAAACCCTTATCAACATGGTGTAGAAGAAAAGGAGAGCAATTAAAAAAATGGTGGTCGCTCGCTAAGCAAGATTTGGGGCCTGCCGGAGGTTCCCATAAATTCGGCCACAAATGGGACAAGCGATGCAAATTTCGCCGAGGAATTGGCACAAGACCGGCTATAATGGGAGACCCTAATTGAGAAGATTTGTTCGGATCCCGGACGTGGGGGAAACGCCTGTTCCTGCTGTACGCATAAGTAAGTACACAGACATTCATTCGTTTTGATTTATATTTGCTTTAAACTTTTATATTATTATTATTACATTAGTATCATTTCCATTCTTCTTTTTTACAAATCACGCTATCGTGTAAATCCAGTTAGGCCGCACAATAAAGAATACTGTTATCATGCATATGCATGACTTGTAGGTTTTAAAACAATTCGGTTCCCTTGAAGAGCACAGATTAGTGTTGGGTGATAATTTGAATAAACGCTGTATCGATATATCGATTTCGATATTGATTATCTGTTTTTGCTCAGATTTACTTTAGGGTTTGGCAAAATGCAATAACAAAGCAATTCAATAACAAAAAGAGCATTTTACATAATTTTTTCCCAAATTTTGAATAAGATACGGAAGAAATTTTATATGAATATTACAAAAATCCTGATTTGGAATTCTTCGGGCTCAGGATAACAAAAAATGAGCCACTGGCTATTTCTGGCCATTCAAATCAGCAACATGTCAATAATTTCCACTGAGAATTGGTTCAGCCTTTCAGTGATTAAATGATTTTTTTTCAACTGAACGTAAGGAGCAATACTAAAACTTAAAAGACCAGAAATTGTTCTGTATATGAGGGGTATAGCCCCTCTTTTAATACCTTGCTCTTGACGCCAAAGTTTCTTTTTGAATTTTAACAATCTCCTTACTCTAATTAGACGACTCTTGTGTTTCAGGAGTTCTTTTTAAATGATTGGGACAAAAAGTACAAAATCAGCGTAAAGAGCGAGGTATTGAAGAGAGGGATTTGTCCTCATATACGGGGTAATATTTATTTGTTCTAGTTTTATTATTGCTCCTTAGATTTAGTTGAAAAATCAGTTTTGTTTATTTAATTTCTGATTGTTTTTCAAATAATTCCAGAAAAACCTCCTTTTCTGTCCATGGAATACCCCCCCCCCAAGAAATTTCATCCAGCGTAAGATCCCCCTATCCTTCAGATAATTCCATCCCCGCTGAAAACTCACCCATAAAACTTCTTGCGGACAATTCCGCCAGGGAAATTATTTTTAGCCTACTTTCATTTGAAAAGACTTGTTTTTCTTCTAATTTCTAACCGTTTTTCAAAGCATATTAGAAATTTTCCCTCCGTGGAAAATTCTGACTGGAAATTCTCACCTCCTAATGTCTCAATGGAAAGTTTGTCCCCGTGAAATTCCCCCATGGAGAATCTCTCTCGGGGAAAATCCCCCCACCCCTCCTACGGAAAAATTCCCCGGACAATCGCAACTCCTTAAAAGTTTTCCCTGGGCAATTTTCCCGGAATATTTCCATATGTAAAATTAAATTTACAAAGAGAAACAAAATAAAATAAAAAGAATTTTGTATCAGAATCCTGGTAAATTCCCCCGTGTATAGTTTCCCTTTGAAAGTTCTTCCTTGGAAACTTCCCTCCCCTGCGAAACTTTCCCTTGAAAAATCCCCTCACATAAAACTCACCCTCCTCCAAAAATGTCTATTTACTTCCTAATAGCAAAAACTATATGTAAGCACTAGACAAATTTCATAACTTAGAACCCTTTTCTCCACGGACTTCCAGGGTCGTGTCATCTCCAGAGGTATGATACTTGACCTTTCAACTATGCTAATCAAAATGGTTATCTCAAAATTTTGATCGGATGACTTTGATAAAAATGGAGAATGGGAGGGAGGGGAATCTAGTTGCCCTCCAATCGGTTTTGTCACGAAATGGGGAGCTAGAACCTGTAATTTTCGTTCGAACGAGCCCTCTCCTGATTTTATATGACTATTAGTTCGATTCGATCATCCTTGCAAAAAAAATTAATAAAACAGAACAAATAAACACGCATCTGTGATATTTCTTCTGGCAGAACTTACAAATTTCACATATTTTCATATGGAAGCTAGAAACCCTTACAGTATGGTTCTCTGATATGCCGAATCTGTGATTTTTATTAAGATGAATTGAATTTTTAAGGGCGTTCCCGCCCTTTCTCAAAAATCATAAAAATTTTCTCAGGTTCGCAGCTCTTAATGGGTACATAAAACTTGATCGGTAATTTATATATCTGGAGTCGCCAAAAAAATCCAATTCAATTGATATATCTATTATTCCGTGTTTTACAGTTTCGGGTGCTATTTGGCTAAGTTGCTCCTTACTTACAGTATGTTACCAAGAACTATTTGATTCACTAATCAGGCTTGGAATCCACTATCAGAAAGGACATTGGTGGCGGGCATGGACAATAATTTTATGACAACTTTGTATAGGTATTTCTGAGACCCATATTACAAGACTTCCACGACTTGAGTGGCTCAATTTTTGTTGGAACTAAATACTCCCTTCTGAAAATCTAGAGAGCCGTGACAGATGCAGCCGCTGAAGAAGTTTGTCTTGCATTGACTACTAAAACTCCATCATGTGACCCCCAAAAACTGGCTTGATTCTGCACTTGTATCTATTGATACAGATTTCAGTAAGGCCCAACCCACGTATTTTGCTATGGTAGTCTCAACTGGGAGCAGATAGTCAGGGTAATATCCAATTTCTAGAAACGTGGGTTAAGGTATGTGGCAATCCTTAAGTGTGTGATCTGAACAGGGCCTAGAAGTTTAGACAGTGTTTTATCTAGCCAAGCCTTTTGGAGGTTCTCAGCAACATTTGAGAGCCCATTCTCACTAAACGTAGTTTGAGAACGGGCTATGACATCTTATCGATACAGTTGTGCCTGCTGTGTATCTTCATACGAGTCAGTATATTGAATAGGTCATTCTTCTTCTCGGCCATTTGCGAAACAATTTTCTATGTTAGATCTTTTCTGCTGTACGTTCACTGGTAGATACCATAAAAAGCCGAAATAATATTGTTTTCGATATTTACGTTTCAATATCGATATTTGGTGCGATATATCGATATTGCCCAACACTAGCGCAGATAATCAAAAAACCGTACTATATTTCCGCGGAAATTAAAAGTTTACTAAAGAAAAATTTTGAATAAAACAGAATCATAAATATATAAGAAGAAGTTAAGACTTGAGCGGCGAAGTAGACCCAGAAAAATTAACAACAACGATTTCCAAAAACAAGATAGGCATGCAAAAAAAGTCAAATGATTTTTTGAAACATATAAATAATGTTTGTGAATTGTCTTATGTTCAATATTTCAAAGGTGTCTTTTTCAATATAAATTACCAAATAGAATAATAAGCAAGAATGTGACACGCAGTTACTTATGATGTTGTAGGCTCGGTTGAGACTCACTGGGTTTGTTGTTGTTATAATCCTAAGCTAAAAATTTGCTCAGTATTTGTCTTATAGCCTAGCTAGCTATTTAGTAGAACTATTCTGGGTAAACAATTTTTGATATTTGCAAAAACGTGCCCAATCCATATAATGGTGCTTTCACACAACACCGTAGAACCTTTCACACTAGCACAACTTAAGACTTTACATGCATTGTGTTATATACTGACGGAGCAAATTGTTTCAGGTAACATAGACAACGCCATGCAGACTCGGGGCTGGACATAGAATTTTACGTTAGGTAAGTTTGGATGACTGTATGGAATGTTTAACATAGTAGAAACAGAATTGAACTTTTGGATGAGCAATAAATTAATTTTGAAAATAAATTACTAAACTTTTCGGCGAAAGCCGTTTCGCGCATGACCAGAGCTTGAACATCCATCTAAATTCCACATTTTACGTTTTTGAGTAGTTTGCCTATGAATTTTTTAGACGATGATTAAGACGGTTGTGTAAATTTTTAAATTAGCCACGCATGAAAGGACTTGTGTAAGTGTGAAAAGTTATATACAACGTAACTTAACCACAAAGCATAGGAAATTACGCACGTAGTGTAAAACCGCTTAATCTGCTCATCCACAATAACTGTCATAAACCACATTGTTGCTAAGTCACGGTGGGCACTGCTTCACCAAGTTTTACTCCTAAAATTGTACTTCAGGAATTTTTCTGAAAACTAATTTTTTTCTTTTTCTTTAACCTGGCAGATTATTGCTCTGAAGTGTAAAACGGAAAAAAAGAAAACTGCACTGACGCATGTCTTAAATTTTTATTGGGACTGCAAGGACATAAAATATAAATCAAATTTTGTTAAACGTATATTGAATGAACAACAGAAAAACAGAATAGGAACTACACCTTAACTAAAAAAAAAAAAAAAAAAAAAAAAAAATTAAAAACGTCAATTGTATGTAGATTAAAAATTTCTTTAAGACAGACGTTATCATACATAAAATCTTGGATTAAGCATAAATAAATTATAGAGGTTCAGGTATTGGGAATTTTATACAAAAAAACATCCCAAGTAAACTGAGGAGTTTTTACTATTTTCTAAACCGATACATGCCATAGCTTAATTTGCATAAGAAAAACCCAAACGCTTCCGGAAATCAAGCACCTCAATCATCTTAATTTCGCCCCACTAAACGGAGCCAAGATGTCCAGATCCATTAATGAATCTACACGCGGAGCAGTAAGGAGAAAAAATTGTGCTAATATTTCCGGCGGCCATTTTTTTTATGAAAATTAAATCACTGGGATATATTAACTATAAAAAAGTCTCAAATTAATTCTGTATTTAATCTTTAAAGACACAAAAGCAAGCTGGAGATAACGTGATGTATCTATAGCGTCAGAAAGGGTATCCACAGAGGATGGTTAAAGCTCTCCACCCCAGGAATACCAAAAATGTAAGAAACTGCATTACTCGAAGAAAATAAGAGAAATTTTGAGAGAAAAAATTGGCCGTTTAAACTTTAGCTCCCCCCCCCTCTTTGAAGAATTTCTACAGACAACCTTGCTATGTGCTATTGGCACTTCTATCAGAAACGCGGAGAGAGGACTATACTTCCATTCTTAGCATATAAAAGCCAATTAGGTCGACATTATTACTTAACAGAAAACTCATCCGTAGCTGAGAGCCAGTCCAGAAAAAAAAAAAAAAAAAAATCAAGAGTTTAAATAAATTGGATACAATAAATTTCTTAAAAAAAACCTAGCAAAAATATAATTATAAAGTTTTGATTTCCTGTGTATTAACTTTATTTCAAATTATTTGGGACAAAGTTATAACGAAAATATAGTTTGTTATGCAAAATCTATCGGTGGGTTGCCCTAACACAGGGGATTATTATTCCCAACCTAGTATGCAACTTATGCAAGTCGTCGGTTCGTTTCCCCCTCATTATAGATCTTAAAATTTTCCATTGTTTGTTTAACAAAATGAGTAGTGTCTTCATTGAATTTTAGTAAGTGATTTTTATAAAATGCTAAATATCGGCGTATTAACACAATTTTAGACAGACTTAGCCCCCTCATGGAACTCTCACAACTATGTCGGTCTCTAAGACGACTACTTACCTAGATTTAGATTGAAACGACAACACCGTTAAGACAACCCATATTTAATTACCACTAACAAATCTAAAAAAAAAAAAAAAATCCAAAACCATCATCTCCAGAGGTATGATACTTGACCTTTCAACTACGCTAATCAAAATGGCTATCTCAAAATTTTGACCAGATGACTTTGGTAAAAAAAGGAGAATGGGAGGGAGGGGGAATCTAGTTGCCCTCCAATCGTTGTTGTCATGAAATGTGGAGCTAAAACTGTAATATCCGTTCGAATGAGCCCTCTCCTGATTTTATATGACTATCAGTTCGATACAATCATCCTTGCAATTTTTTTTTTTAATAAAACAGATCAAATAAACACGTATCCGTGATCTTTCTTCAGGTAAAACTTACAAAATTTCATATATTTTCATATGGAAGCTGGAAACCCTTACAGTATGGTTCTCTGATATGCCGAATCTGTAATTTTTATTAAGATGAGTTAATTTTTAAGGGCGTTCCCGCCCTTTCTCAAAAATCATAAAAATTTTCTCAGGTTCGCAGCTCTTAATGGGTACATAAAACTTGATCGGTAATTTATATATCTGGAGTCGGCATAAAATCCAATTCAATTGATATATCTATTATTATGAAATGTTCAAAATAGTAGAAACAGAATTTAATTTTTGGATGAGTAATAAATCAATTTTGAAAATAAATTACTAAACTTTTCTGCGAATACCGTTTCGCGTATGATGAGAGCTTGAACATCCACCTCAATCCGCCACATTTTTAGTTTTTGAATAGTTTGCCCGAGATGATTTTAGACGATAATTGTGACGGTTTTGTGAATTTTTAAATTAGCCACGTATGAAAGGACTTGTATAAGTGTGAAAAGTTATATACAACGTAACTTAAACACAAACATAAGAAATTAAGCACGTAGTATAAAAGCCACTTAATCCACTAATCCACGATAACTGTCATAAACCAAATTGTTGCTAAGTAGCGGTGGGCACTGCTTCACCAATTTTTACTCCTAAAATTTTACTTAAGGAATTTTTCTGAAAACAAATCTTCTACTTTTTCTTTAAACTGGCAGATTATCACTCTGTATTGTAAAAAAAAAAAAAAAACTGCACTGACTGCACCGCTTAATCTGCTCATCCACAATAACTGTAATTAACCACATTGTTGCTAAGTCACGGTGGGCACTGTTTCACCAAGTTTTACTCCTAAAATTGTACTTAAGGAATTTTTCTGAAAACAAATCTTCTACTTTTTCTTTAAACTGGCAGATTATCACTCTGAAGTGCAAAAAAAAAAAAAAACTGCACTGACTGCACCGCTTAATCTGCTCATCCACAATAACTGTAATTAACCACATTGTTGCTAAGTCACGGTGGGCACTGTTTCACCAAGTTTTACTCCTAAAATTGTACTTCAGGAATTTTTCTGAAAACAAATTTTTTTCTTTTTCTTTAACCTGGCAGATTATCGCTCTGAAGTGTAAAACGGAAAAAAAGAAAACTGCACTGACGCATGTCTTATATTTTTATTGGGACTGCAAGGACAAAGAATATAAATCAACTTTTGTTAAACGTATATCGAATGAACAACAAAATAACAGAATAGGAACTACACCTTAATTAGAAAAAAGAAAGAAAAAAGTCAATTGGCTGTAGATTAAAAATTTCTTTACTTTGACTCAAACTTGGCGAGTACACACAAACATGGCAAAACTCGTAATTCAATTTCTCCATAAGTCAGGAAACGTCAAAAATAGCAAAGACAGTTATCATACATAAAACCTTGGATTGAGCATAAATATATAAAGAGATTCAGGTATTGGGAATTTTATACAAAAAAGATCCCAAGTAAACTGAGGAGTTTTTACTATTTTCTTAACCGATACATGCCATAGCTTAATTTGCATAAGAAAAACCCAAACGCTTCCGGAAATCAAGCACCTCAATCATCTCAATTTCGCCCCACTAAACGGAGCCAAGATGTCCAGATCCATTAATGAATCTACACGCGGAGCAGTAAGGAGAAAAAATTGTGCTAATATTTCCGGCGGCCATTTTTTTTTATGAAAATTAAATCACTAGCATATATTAACAATAAAAGAAAAAGTCAAATTAATTTTGTATTTAATCCTTCTACGTGATGTAGATAACGTGATGTATCTATAGCGTCAGAAAGGGCATCCACAGAGGAGGGTTAAAGCTCTCCACCCCAGGAATACCAAAAATGTAAGAAACTGCATTACTCGAAGAAAATAAGAGAAATTTTGAGAAAAAAAAAACCAGCCTTTTAAACTCTCGCTCCGTCCTGCCCCTTTGTTTAACACAATGAGAAGTGTCTTAAGTGAGTTTTAGTAAGTGATTTTTATAAAATGCTAAATATCGGCGTATTAACACAATTTTAGACATACTTAGCCCCCTCATGGAACTCTCACAACTAGATCGGTCTCTGAGACAACTACTTAGATTTAGATTAAAACGACAACACGGTTTTTAAAAGACAATCCATACCTAATTACCACTAACAAATCTAAAAAAAAAAAAAAAAAAATCCAAAACCACTATATAAATATTTTACCATCCACTGAGCTAAAGGCGGATCTAGAGCAAAATCTTGGGGGGGGGACAATGTGACAAGGGCGCCAATAATTTATCAAATTGACAAGTTTATTTAGAATAAAAGAGTAAAAAAAGCGGATTGAGGGCACCCAAAACAATGGGCGGGGGGGGGGGGGTCCCCCTGGATATGTCCCTTTACTGAACTATTTATTCTAATACATATTTAACAGTAATGGTACCGTAAATTTAGTTCGAAATTGAAACATTCAATTTGAGTTACTATTGTCAGATCATTTTATTAATTCAGCAGTTGCAAGTTCGAAACGAGATACCTAAAATGAAGATAAGCCCTAGAATGAGCGGTAGAATACGCAGGGAATTACTCGTAATTCAATTTTGGCATCAATCAGGTGGTGAAAGACTGTACCAATTTGTACTAAAAGCTACAAGAATTTTTATTAAAATTTTAGCTGGGAATTTTTTTCTTGAGAGGGAGGGGCAATTTTTGCAGCAGCTCTTGCGACATCAATCTAGTATTCAACCATTAAAGTTAGTTTTTTAACATGTTAAAAGGCATAATTACCAGTTAAATCAATTTGTTTTTCTTTTAAAGTTTGTTGCATCTGTAAGATGTAAAGAGATAGGACCAATATAACTCAGAATGGTATAAGTGAATCCCATAACGGTACATCGGTATATTTTGTTTTCGGACCCCTATAAATTATTTATAAGGTTATATGTAAGGCCTTTTCTGGCGAAAAGATTGTTGATCAACAGTCGCGAGAACAGATTTATCAACAATAGTTTTCGCGAGAACACAATTTTTTACAATTGTTGAGATAAACGGCAATATTTTCAAAATCAATGGAACATTGTTTTACTATTTTTAATTAAACTTGGGTTTAGTCCAGTAAGTTTTCACTTTTTATGGACTTTTTCACCGTGTGATCAAATTCTGGAAGTTACAATTAAATAAAACAAAGTTTATTCAGCGCCCTTTGGAAAGTAAAGATGTAGGTAATTCAAAAAAGTACCTTCGCCTGACTTATTTTAGGTAAAGATCAAGTTAACAATTAATAGAACGATCTTTATGGCAAATTAACTGTTTTTCTCTTCTAAAATTGTAAGAACAAAAATAATTTCCCCCCATAATATCCATCCTTGAAATTTCCTGCTTAGACTAACAGTCTGACCAACAAGTCTGACAAACAATAATTTCAACTGTGGTCATTTTCATCCACAATGTTGGTTAATAGAACCTTTGTTGGTCACTAGAACACCATTATTGGTCAACAATGTCACCAGAAAAGGCCTCTATTAGAGTACATTCTACACCGGATCCAGATTCAATTTTGATTTCAAATATCCTATCTCTACGGATTGAACACTACAACGTTTTTCCGCGAGCATTTTGGCCAATCATCTTAACTTATAACAATACAGTAACGATTTTTTTTTACCCCCCCCCCAAAAAAAAAAGCCAAATAAAAGTCATTTTATATCTTTTTTTGTATTTAAAGAAGCTAATGGTACTATAGGAAGCTAAATGGGAAACTTTTTCGAACTAAATTCGAACTTTTGAGCAAATAGTTAAGTTTTTTTCGAAACTGCCAAGTGCAATACTTCTCTTTAGTTAAATTTGTATTTATTTTGTATCTAGGCCCCCTAGTTTGAAAAAAAAACTTGAAAAAAAATCAAAATTTTCTTCACTAATCATTTTATTACGATTAATTGATTGGAAAAACAATAGGGAAAACATGTTTAAGGTAAATAGGATAAATTGGAACAAACAAAAGCGGTCCCAAACGGAAAGAATATAAATAAAAACAATATTTCATTAATAAAACAACTAAAAGAAAATCAGTTTTAAAAAGAATCGATTTCTTCAAACAAATCAAAAGAGTAAGCTTATTCTTATAATACTACCAATTGATGAGTATGATAATGACAAATTGATTGAATATAACCCTGTCAAGTGCAAAAAGATGCACAATACAATTAAAGTAAAACAGACTAGCATGTTTAACCTAAAAACACAAATTTTTCCTTGCAAAGAAGTGGTTTAACCTAAAAACACTTTTGAATATCTTTTTTTTAATTAATATTTGGGAGTTATTTATACTTACTTTTCGGAATAGGAGCTCAACCAAATTAGAAAAAAATCTATCACGCCTAGTTTTTTTTCAGTTATTTAAAATTTACTTTTATTTTAAAGTTTGAACACTTCGAACTTGGTAGAAAAGAGTCTATTACTGGGAAGTTTTTCCAAAGCGACTTTTTATCCAGATCTAAAAAATGTAAAGAATTTTTATTTTTGTTTTATAGCACCATAAGGTTTTGAGCAATAGTTTTTTTTACTTTTCCGTTTGTCAGAAACACATCTTAATTTAAAAAAAAGAAAAAAAGTTGCACAAGAAAATCTTAATAAACAACACACGAGCTTTATTTTTTCTTAAGTATAAAACACCCCCAAAAAATATCCCTAAGAACCAGATATGACAAAAAAAACTTTTTCTTTCCTGCTAGATTTCATGCCATATCTGTATTGTAAATACAGATATGTTGAAGAAAGTTAGTTTCTAGAGCACTGTTAGCCTATACGAATTCCAAACCTATATTAGCTAGCCAACACTAGTCTATATTGACTAACAAACTCAGCAGGCGGAAAAAGCGAGAACAACTAGAAGGTAGTCACCACACTCCTCATAGCCGTATAACTCAACTCCCTCATAGCAGCATAGTCATAGAAATGGGAAAGTGCAACCCAATCTGGTCATATGAAATGAAATCCTGGTCTCCTGAAATGAAATTCTGACTACACCCCTGTCTCCTCAATGAATGTCGGGTCATTAAATTTTCTAAACACTAGTGAAGCAAAAATAAGCAAATTTCCTAAAATACTATTGGAGGTAAGTCGACTACTGTCGAAGATCTATTTCTGAGACAGCCGTTGAGATGGGACTCGTCTTTCCAGTTGTTGACGCAGGGGTCATTGTCCCATTTAAGTTGTACTGGGAAAGAACAACTTTCACGTAGTCCATGACTGCTTCATCGTCTAAAAGTACAAACAATATCAATATTAAACTTTATTTAAATTTAAGTTAAAAAAAAATTCATTGGTATATATTCTTTGATCATTCTCAAGGAGTGTATAAGGGGTTGTTCCCTTCAATTTTAATCGACTGCTGGCCAATATGAAATAATTTTCAGAAATTGGGACAGCATTTGGAAATCTGTTCTATAACAGTTTTGTACAATGAAACATTAATATAATTAACATTAATATAATATAATATTAATATAAATTTATGGTAATCTACTATAAATGCATGTGTTCGTTTATGAATATGAAGATTTGTTGTTTATTTGCAGCAAGCCAATGAACACAAGTTAGAATTTTGTTCATAATTTAGCATCTCGCTGCATTGACAGGTCAATCTCTGAATACCGAACTCAGCTAGTGTGGATGAAGCATCAGTAATTTATACATCGTAGCTTTAATTTTTTAAACCCGCGACATGATTGGGTTTTGAACGGCAGCAACAGGCAGGAAACCCCTAACAAACAACTCTTCTTCAAAACACGGTGACAAGCATAAAAGCAAATCTGGTACAGTTCAAATTTAGTTTCACAAACTAGATCTATATTTGGTAAGTCATGAAATTAATTTTTCAAATAATATCTATCACATAATTTAATACTATAAACAAAAAATACAAAGAAATCAAGGAAAATAATGAAGAGAACAATTCTTTATAGGGAGAAATCCTCTCCAAACCTCCCTCTTTCGTGCAGGTAAGCAAAAAACATTTTAAACTACAGTTATAATATTTGTACAATAAGAGAGGACCAGTACCCCTACAGTGCCAACATTATACTCTCTGTCTAAAAATACTCCTCAGAAAAAAGGAGGATTAGCGGTGAAATTCGCCAGGTTTTAAGTTCATAAGTTTTACTAATCCACACTCACAAACAAATACATAAATTGAACAACACTTTCACGCTGGAGAAAACCTCAACTATTTAATTAAAACTATTATAAATAAACCAAAAAATAGATAAACTATAACCTATATATATGAAAAAAATAAAATATAGATAAATAAATAAATAAATAACTGAATTAAAATAATAATAACAAATCCAATCTCCATCACTCATAATAAGGTAATTTAAAAGGAAAGGAATACGTCCAAAAAAAAACATATTCCCTGCATACACAGTAAGTTGAAAAGCTTCTAGTTACTAACCCTGCTTTATCTATCAGTGATGCCAGCGACATCGCTTGATATCTTTGTTTTACACTACCATTTAAACCAAAATATTTGCTACCATTTTTTGGTGATAAACTAATTTCAAACTAAAATTAACAAAACCGTTTTTTCCAGAATGTTATTTAATTTCAGAAAACCAGAATGGTTATCTGAATTGCTCCTCACCCAAATGTAGGGTTACCGTCTTCCAGGCATGCGCTCAATAACAGGCGATTGGATAGCACTTAGGTCACTGATTTAAAGCCTAAATGAAGCCATAATTCACTGAATAAAGGATACTACTATCTAGTAACTTTTCTTTATTTATTTAGAAGCAAAGTCGGAGAAATTATGTGGAGTCTGTGGTCGTGCACACACAAGGGCTTAACTTTTTTACGGTCAGGGTACCTGTGAAGAAAAGGATATTCTTCCAAGGTTAGGCTACTATCCCTGGGACTGCTCACAAAAACCCTCACCGTAAGAGACTTGTCAATTAGCTCTCAATTGTTCGATTAAAAAAAGGCTATGCTTAATTTTGGATCCAATTCAAAGTGGAGGGGGAGATCCGGGGTCAGAGAGGGCTCTTGGCCACCTTTTGATTGGTTTCGTTGAATGGAGCTCAGGTTAACGGTGTGCCTGAGAGTTTGTAAAATAGTCTATCATTAAAGATTGATTATGAAGGTAATACGTTCAATAACTCAAGTCACTTTTTTTCATTTTGACTAGACTGGTTTTGTTTCCAAGGAAAAAAGTTTACCAAAATCTCTTAGGGAAGCTATAAAAAATATTAAATTCAACCACAAGGATCCAGATTAGAATAGAGACAGGACCCATTTTTATAAGGTCATTTGACACATTTAAAAGAAAGAAATCCTGTAAAGATTCCGAATCTACAAAGATTCAGATTACAATGAAGGATCAAATAGGTCGATACAATCAAAGCTGTGTCAACGGCCATCTTTTAACTTGCACTGTAAGAGAGTGGCGACGTCTCTTTGTTTTCCGTCGTTTTCTTTGAGACTTTTTCAAACATTTATTGGATTCCTTTGATTTTCTGGGTTTTGATTATCTTGTTAGTTTTTGTACTTCACGCATCGCTTTTCTCATCAATTTTGACTATCCAGTATTTACATCAATTACTAGGGGACAGTCTAGCGATCACTCTCTACACTACTTTGCCGACGAACAAACGGTCCAAGGAGCCGTTTCTAAGTGAGACCACACTATTAACGCTTTCCTATTCCTTCTAATGGATCTCCTGCAGATTGAGATCCTGAATTCATTTTTAAGAATGAAACCATAGATAGGTCATGAGCTCCACAATTAAATATAATTCCCATGCAGTATAAGACTCCACAAGAAATTGTCCACTCCAAAAGCTTTGCTGCACCCTTCCTCAACATAAGTCCTGCATAAGATTTGTTGGCAAATACTGCATTATGCTGGGTTCCCCAAACTCTTTATGTGCCATTCTAGAGGACCCAGAATAGGCCTAGTTGAATTTGCTGCAGCATTGCTCAAGTCCTACTGTTATCTTTAACAGTGAAGGCTTGATGTAGTATCAATAGTATGTAGTTCGTAAGTATGACGGTACTAGACTCTCAAGGTCCAAACAAGCGGTGTTAATCTCCGTTTCGTGGCCCTCCATGTACTCCGTTTCGTGATGCTCCGATGGGTATTTGTTAATTATTCAGAACACGCCCAAAAACCGAAATTAGGTTAATTGTAATGAAATTTGCCAAAACATGATTAAAATATAATACTTTATTAACAAAATTATGAGAACTACAGCAGAAAATTATGGAAGGCAGGCTGCAAAGAACACATTATATCAAATACCTAACCTAATCCCTAAACACCACTTTTTATTAAATATTTAAATAAAATATACATACATCGTAGTTTTCTCACTAAAAATAAGCAAATCATAACCAATTGCAGAGGCCAACCGGTTTTTGTCAGATCTTACAGAGCGAAATTCTTGAGTGTGTTCTGAATAATTAACAAGTACCCTCCGATGTAGCATCAATGACTGTCTTCTATACGCAAATCCATTCACCTCACTCTGAGCCAAGTTACGACGGCAAACGTGATGGCACAACACTCGCTTTGATTACCTGAATTACGTACTGAAAGCAACTAAAACTCAGCTTTTTTCAGCATTGCACAACTTGTACATTGCATTGCACATTGCACAACTATGTCACAGAAAAAAGATGACTTACCTGAATTACTTTCATCTGAGACTTCATCTGAACTTGAACGAACTTGAGAGCTGATACGTGACAACGTTTGGTCCAAGAAACCCGTAGCAGCCAGAATCAGACCAAAGAAAGGAGGAGAAGGTCTCAAAGGCCTTGACAAATACTCAGGGTGATATTGAGTTGCAACAAAATATGGATGCTCCGACCTTGGAAGCTCAATTATCTCCATTCTCTTCCCAGTTTCGTCTTTGCCTAACATTAGATAAACATTTTCAGGAAATAGAACAACACTAATAATCAGAAACATATTGAGTGGGTACCATATACGTTAGGTAGAAGTTTACATTAATTTTCTCTGAATTTTTTGGTCCTTGGGGGGCTTCTCCCTTTACTACCTTGTGTATGAAATTAATATTTTTCCCATGTTAAATATTCGGTTATGCGTTTAGCAATGGCATCTTAAGATATGCCATTATGAAAGCAAAAAGCTAAAAGTGGATACGTATTAAGGATCTACTAAAATAGTCTAAATAATCATGGTTGTAGCAGTAGAACCTAGTAAATGACGTTTCATGGCCCATAGTAACCAAAAATTAAAAAAACCGTTAAAAAAAACTGGCACGAGAGATTAAGTTCCCATTTCTAGCTGATTCAGGAATGGTAACTATTTTCTCGAATAGTCTTAATAGTAAATTTTTGGATCGAAACAAATAGTTCACCATTGGAATTGCCATGGCCGAAAAATCCTATACAGGATACTTAAAAGCCCCCGGGCGTAAACACCAAAGAAAATCACTTTTTTGCATGGGTAGCACTGATGTGTCCCCTTTTACCGATTTTTTCTTTGCCCCATTGCTATCAGGGCACTGGAACATCAAAGAGAGCTGTTTAAGGGCTCATTTCAAAGGACATTTCTATATCTATGTGCTTTTTTAAGTACAAAAACATAATGTTAAAACTTACAGTAAAGAACAAACTCTACCCCATAGCAACCGGAATATTAAAATAAAATGCAATTTTCGACAAAAGCTGAATCATCATATACAGATGATGCAACATGTGTATCTTTGGAAAACTTTTCCTCTGCGGTATGATGAATCCATAGCATGATTCCCTGCGTTTCGTTCTTCAGTATTCTAACTAAAAAATCCAAAGGCTTTTTCCCGTGTGTAATATATATATAGAATCATAGAAGCGGGTTCAATTTCAGCTTTATTAGCACTTTTCATCTTATCTATGTTATTAATCTTAAAAAAAAACTTTTTTTTCCAAATAGGCCAGAAAGTTAAGAAGATTAAGTCACTTAAACAGGGTATTAACGAGGATAAAGATTAGATATTAGGTGACAAGAAAACTGACCAATTGAATAACCTTACTTACCTAGGTAGTGTTATTAACAAGGACGGTGGATGAAGAGAAAAAATAAAATCGCCAAAGCACGGGGAGTGTTTCGCCATTTGAAAAAGTTTAGGAAAATAGTAAGATAATTCTTAGAACTAAGACACGGATACTAGAAGCTACGGTAATGGCAGTGACCTAGTCTAGTTTTGAATTCTAAACGCCTCAAAAGATTGAGCAGGGCGTGCTAATTGTTTCAATTCGATTCAATTTATTCGAATAAAAACATAACACAAACATCAATAACAATAAAGATCCTAGAAGAGAACTTGTTAAGGACCAAAAAAAAAAAAATAAATAAAAAATAAATAAAATAACGCTGAAAAAAAAAAAAATTAAAATAAAATAAAACATGGGTAATTAAAGTAAATTGGTTAAAAATTGAAAGATTAAATTATATTATCAAGTTTCGTTACATTTTTGTACAGCGAGCAGAAAATTGTGGCTTGCTCGACACTGAAGTGCATTTTGTCCCCTTTGGTAATGAGTTTGTAGATGGGAGATTATTGGGCATCGCTAGAAACATATGTAGGACATTTAAATATTCTATTAGGTGAACAGTGAAAGCGGGATTCTTAATTATTAATATCATAATTTGATATTAGTTGAGGAGGAAAATTATTGTGGAAAGCCGAGTAAGCAAGCGATAAGTTTAGTTTTTGTATGATTTGATCACGTGGAGCTATGCCAAAATCTGAATACAAATCACGGGTTGGATACAGACGGGGAAGCCGAAAAACTGCTTTAATTGAACGGTTTTGGGCAAATTTGAGGTTTTAGTGAAAGACTGGTTTGTATTTCCCCAAACTGATCCACAATAAGAAAGGTAAGGAAAAATAAAGGAATAATAGAGGGTAACTAGGATATCAGAAGGAAGAAAATAATTCACACTGTTAATCATAGCTCCGTGTCTCAAAATTATTGCTGTGATGTAAGAAATATGATTAGAGAAGGACAAGCATGAGTCAATAGATACACCAAGAAACTTGGCAACCTCCACTTGTGGGAGGATGTCGGAGGAGTACTTGAGAACAAGAGCAGGTTGAGTTACGTCTTTGTTGTAGGGGGTTCTGAATAATACTATTTGACTTTTTTTTGCTATTAATGGTCATGTTATTCGTAAGGCACCACGCCTGGACTCTGTTCAGAAGGACTTGGGCAGAGGTTATTGCCGATGGTAAATTGGTGCCGATGATGAAGAAGTTGCTGTCATCAGCAAATAGTGCAGGATACACAGAAGGATCCACGTCCATAACAAGATCATTAATATATAGTAGAAGCAAAATAGGGCCTAGAACAGAGCCTTGCAGGACACCCCTCCGAACAGGTAAGGGCTTAGAGGATACTCCACCTAAGCTCACACTCTGTACCCTTCCAGATAGATAAGAATCAAACCAAGAGAGGGGTACACCACGAATATCATAACTATTTAATTTACTTATTAAAATACTATGATCGACCGTGTCAAAGGCCTTAGAAAAATCCAAAAACAAACCCAATACAGTTTTTTTAAGGTCGAGTTGTGAGCGTATGAACTGTGTGGCGTCAATTAGAGCATGAGAAGTTCAAAATTTCGGCCTAAAGCCATATTGGTGAGGAGAAATCAAGGAAACAGAGTGCTGACTGTCAAACAGAAAGGGAGACAGACGTCTGAAGATGATTCTCTCGAGCACTTTGGATATAACAGAGAGAATTGAGATTGAACGATAATTACCTATCTCAGTTGGATCGCCCTTTTTAAGAACTGGGATAACAATGGGTGACTTTAGTAAATCAGGGAAAACTCCGCGGGTTAAAGACAGATTGGCAATATGCTTGATGGGCTCGCAAAGAAAAGGAGATATGGTCTTCAGGAGCTTATTACTTAATCCAAGACAGTCAGGTGTAAAACTAATAGGGAGAGAACCGATGATTTGAAGTACCTCATTGCTATCAGTTGGGCAGAACAACATAGATCTAGAATTGAAGCAAGGGAATACAGCCTGTAAGGAGGAGCGGGAATCAGTACGAAGAACATTAGAAAAATAACTAATAAAAGCGTCCGGTGCATGTAAAGGGTTAATTAATTTGCCATTTATGCCTTTAGGACAAATAGGCAGAGACTTCGGTTTTTTACTTTTTGAGAGTGCGTCGCTAATGATTGACCATATCTTTTTCAGGTTTCCTTTGCAATTGAGAATTTTTGTATAATAATAATTTTTCTTCGCTTCACGGATGAGTTTAGTGTATATAATAGTATATAAGTTTTTATAATTTGATAGGTCAATATCACTACTGGTCTTACAGGCTAACTTATATAATTTGTTTTTAAGATACGAGGAGACAATGGGGCTATGTGACATCCAGGGGCATATAGGGATAGTTTTTCGTTTAGGTTTACGAATAGTAAAAGTTGAGAGGATAATATCACTAAGCCGTTGCGCAAAACAATTTGTGGCACAATTTGCTTCTTGACAATTTAAGACATCGGACCAGTCAGTGGTT
Organism: Artemia sp. Qi Xiang Cuo; assembly: GCF_049724085.1. NCBI lineage: Eukaryota > Metazoa > Arthropoda > Branchiopoda > Anostraca > Artemiidae > Artemia > Artemia sp. Qi Xiang Cuo. The sequence goes on along the minus strand of NC_142795.1, from coordinate 3,239,687 downwards.
CTTAAGCAATCGATTAAATAGGTTGAATTTGTAGATCTGTAATTTCTAGTAGGTGTTGGGATATTAATTCTAGAGTGTAGAGGTAGTGGTTGCGACGGTAGTGACAAGTAAATAAGAAAATGGTCTGACAAATCCGAAAATATCATATTTGAGGACAGGTCATTTCCCAGGGAAGTGGATACAAAATTTTTGTCAATTAATGATTAAGTTGATCTCACATGATCAATTCTGCTGGGGAAAAAAAATGATGGATAGAAAATCCTTAGCGGTCATTGATTCAAAGAAGGGATCAAATTTAACTTTGGTTCCGACATTAAGGAGATTACAATTAAAGTCCCCAAGAGGTTCTACCTTTTCAGGTGTATATTAATAAAATTAGAGGAATCATCGAACAAATTACAAAGACTTGAGGTTCGAAATGGTGGAGGTTTATAAAATAAGGAGAGTATATAGGAATTTTGGCCGATAACTATGTTAAAAATTATTGAATAAATACATCTGAGATTTATTTGTGTAGATAAAATAGATTCGCACTCTGATAGCCTGGTAAAATTTACATTCGAACGGATGTAAAGTGAGATACCCCCCAGAACACTTTGTCAATCTCCTGGGCATATGGATTATTTGGTAACCAGGGAGTGAAAAATCACTAGTGTCATCATTATCGGAAAGCCATGTCACTGTTAATCCTATTACTTCAAAAGGGCAGACACCATTGAATGAAATTAAATCTTTAAACTTGAGCCACTTATCCCGGATGCTTCTGATGTTGAAACAAAGAACATTAAGGGAATTATTATTTACTAGTTTTGGCTTCACATTGGTAGCAAAATTGAGAATATCAAGGTAATTACAACTAGCATGAGTTAAGGTATCATCGGGGCTGCTTATAGGGTTGGCATGCTGATTACTTTCTATATCGGAATAATTAAAAGCAATGTTATTAGAAAGGAATAAATTAGTTAAAAACGAAAAGTCACACATTAATTAGTCGTCAAGCATTCTTGTTGGGTATCTACTCGCTTGGGTTTTGCTTTGAACTTCATCCTCGCCCGAAGAGACTTTGCGAGGGGTCGTAAATTTTTTTGTTACTGTGTTGGTCGGCTTTTTCTTGTTTTTTTTTTGTTTTGCTATGGTTTGTTGCTTCTACCATCGTTTCAAGTGCTGGTAATTCTTTCAAATTTCTGGGGGACTTGGTAACAGTTGGGATCGTAGAAAATGTTGAGTTAGAATGGCATTCCATGCCTTCTTTGAAGGATAAAAGTTGGACCGTAGCCTTTTGCCAGATTTCGTCTCCTAGGAACGTAGTAATGGCCTTTTTTTTAAGGATATTTTTAAGTTCAACTGGTTCACTGCCAACCTCGATAAGATGGGAAACTGCGAGGTATGTGGCTAACCTTTGCCATTCTTGATTGTGATGATGAATAACTTGTGGATGTGATAAAACTGGAAGTTGGGAAGAGGAAGGCTGCGATTTGGCCTCAGGTTGAGGAAATTGAGTGGACCATTGGGTAAAAGAGAAGCCTTTATTTATTGGGGGTGGGAACTTTTTCCTCTAGTTCTTTGAAACTTCAGTTTGGCTATTTAAGGGTCGATTTTGAGTTGGTTGTCTAGGGATTCTAGCAGCTACGACAGAGTAGGGCCCGTTTAATATCACAGAGGTTTGGAGGATTTTGGCACTTTTGTCGTGTGTTAAAAAAAGTTACTTCTCAAGTGCCATGTGTCTCTTCTATTTGAGAGTTTGACAGTAGGCGTCTTTCGTAAGGTTGTTTTTTATAACGTGGTTAGTTTTAACAAATTTTTGACAAGACTCTAGTGACTGTTCACAATTATTGTTAGTATAAACGCGAGTTAAACGAATTGCGGATTGTAGGGGCTTTGGTTTATAGGACTTATGGCGAAGGGCAATACCATACAAAAAAACTTCTCTTTGCAACTCGTTTTTGCATACAATAAGCACTGCCCGGCTGGGTATAAGCTTGCCATTATTTTTCAAGCTGAGTCTTGTGGCTGTTTATGGCTAAACCGGAGGAACCGAAGAATCAAATAGGTCAGCTGTAAATTCCTCTATTGGTATACCGGTGTCAACACCATAAACCATGTATTTTATAGAGCTTTTCCACTTCTTTAGATGGGGCAAACATTTTAAAATTCTTAACGATTAATTCTCTAGACCATCAAAGAATTAACCCCGTGACCTTGTGAGAGGTAAAATATATATCAATCAGGCTGCCTTTCAGGAACACTACTTCAAAAGTTGAGTTAACTCGTAAAAATATAGGCTTTCTAATATCCATTAACCGCTCTCTAGTAAAGGGTCGACCCTTATTTTCCTTTATGGTTACAATTTAATAACATTGCTCATCTAAAGAGCTAGGTTGTAAATCACTTATTGATTACTCAACAGGTCGTAATCTTCTCTTAGGTCGGTGTAAGCCACGGGGTGAGATACATTCATCATTTTTTCTTTTTTTTTGCAGTAGTTGTCACCGGTCAGGGTATTTGTTCGGAAGTTTATGGCTTGTATCCTCTGTCGTTGTGTGTTTGATATATAAATAGGAGTTGGGGGGGGGGGGGGTTGAAGTTAATTTTATTTTGTAATGCATGAAAGGTGAGACATCTATGTAGTTTTAAGGAGGTTCCTTTGTGTCAGACATGAGCTATTTGGAACTAAAAATCTCACCTCTTATTTCTTTCACTGTTCAGAACTATAATTCAAATCCTATAATCCAATTATCAAGAACCAAGGTCAGTAATATCACTTAGGAAAGTCCCGGGACATGCAGGATCTGTAAATGTTCAACTTACACACGGGGAATTTCGACCGGCAAATACCAAGAGTGAAAACACCAATTAGATGTTAACACAGCGGAAGCAAGTTCATAACTGACACAGCGGAAGCAAGTTCATAACTTTTAAGGATAATTTTAGGTATTCGTAGCTGCACGGAAAATATGGCCTTTCTATATACCCTTTCCTAGGGTCTACATGTATACCCTTTTCTATATACCCTATAGACAAAACAAGATGAAGATGATTAGATTATATTTTACGAATGAACTTAGTTTTAAGAACAGCCTGCCAAAAATCGTGCTTTTTAGAAATCCAGCTGACGCTAAATAGAAAGTATGAGGACCTCAATTGCAAATGGGAGTTCATGAGAGAATATTGAAAGGAGGTAGGATCTTCATGGAAGGAGTATACAATTAATATCTGAACAAAGAGTACCGGGACGGAAACTACTAGTGGGTACGGGAGTTGCCCCAACTCTTAATATCAAACAGTACGGGCAACTTGTGAGAGTGGAAACATGCGCTAATCTCGACAAAAAAAAGGACCAATGCCATCTAGCGTCTGGTGTTTCTTGGCCTTTTTCAGTGTAAGATAAAATTAGTACGGGAATACATATGTACGTAAGCATAAGGTATAATTAATGTATTTAGTGTAACTGGCAAAAATAGTATAATAACAAGTGTCTAATCTCAGTTTCTAAACAAAAACACACGAAGCTTGAGAAAAACGCCAAGAAACGCCAAATACTAGATAGTGTTGACTTTTTTTTGTCGATACCAGTACCGGTTTAAACTATTACAAGTTGCGTATACTCTTTGGCTCTGAACAGAGTATGGCGGAGGTGAAGAAGCGTGTATAGCTGTGTTGGCGTCAGGTAGCTAGGTATTATGATGATTAAGCCTGAAAGGGAATGGCTTTTCAGTAGTTAAAGTCTGAAAGTTATGACTCAATTTATTTTATTTCTGTAGTTCAGACAGTTAACTACTCACACCTACATTAGTTACAGTCTACTTATAACCAATATTAAAACAAATGTCTTTAATAAGATGTGTCTATTGTAAATTAGGCGCGCTTCTGAAACCTCTTCCGAAAAAGAACCCTTGGAGAGTTCTTCAAACCAGGAATTTTCAAAAAAACTCATGTTTTAGTTTTTTTTCAGTGGTTACGAAAACTGGTCGTAGCAAACTCAAAAAAATTAAACTCAACTCACCAACAAACTTAAGACCAGCATTTTCCAGCCGGTCAACATATTCAGGATTTACTTCATAACGATGTCTATGTCTTTCATCAACCTGGCCAACGTTGCCATAGAGCTGTCCTAAAAAAGCAAGCAATGAACTACATAAAAAATGACCACTACGTCTTTGTGTACTGGGAAATGAGCTAGACTACACGTATGTGCACAACTCCGGCTCTTTATCCTCCCTAGACTCAATGCTGTGCTCTGCGGATATTTAATAAATAATGACACTGTCCTATCGGTGAAAATTTTGCATTGAAGTAGTATTTGTCTCAAAGTTTCCATACTTATCAATGGAAAACTTTTTTAAGAGTTTTATTAAAACTAATTATTGTTCATTTGTAACTGAGAGTTTTATTGTTGGATATTAATAAGAATGTTTGGGAAGTTTTTTTGGCTTAAGTGCTTTCTTTGAAAATTTTAACTTGGATGTTAGTGAAGTTAGGTTCATAATGAAATATACCTAACTATAATAAAAATATAATACTTCAGCAACAAAATTATGGAAACTACAACAAAGAATTATGGAAAGCAGGCCGCCCAGAATGCATTATATTAAATACCAAACCTACTCAATATATGAAATATTTAATTAAAATATATCTACATAGTAGTTTATCTTACTCAGGCTAAACTGATTATCTGAGAGTGCACACAGAAAAACCGGTTCTAAACAGATAAAAAAGATCAAGCAAAAAATGAATAAACAAATAAAAATATCCCGGTTGAAATTTCCAAAGTGGGATCGTTTAATCAGTCGTATTTATAACAATAAAAAAATAACAAAATTAGCCAATAAAAAATGAGAAATTGGTGGAACAAAAAGAAGAAATTTAAGAAAATCTTGTTCCCTCAAAAACGAAAACTAAGAATAACATATAAATAGCTAAACTCATGGTCTATATTTTTGGATCACGGCCAAAAATTGGTTAGGACCAAGAAAACAGTATTATTTGGAGCAACTATTTACAGCAGCAAAATACTTAGAAAAAAAAGTCTCCTTCACCACTCTGACTAAAAGGCTATTATAAACGGGTTGGATCAGCTACATCTGTGCAAGATAGTCAGAGATTGGGAGTGGGTAAATTTTGATGTTTTTGAGAAACAGAGCGTCTTATTGTTAGGTGGGAGGGTCAAATACCCCCCCTCGCTTGTAAGTGCCATTTATTGCGATTTAAAGAGCTGAATAAAAAGGAAAATGATTAACTCAAAAGGAATGGCAGCTATTTTTTCAGGAATGAACGCCGAGGTGGGGAAATTCGACCTGAGGGGAAGACAGATCAGTAGTATTCAATTTCAGGTAATATATACTTTCAGAAAGGATGATTAGCGCAACTACAATCAAAAAGTGCAAAGGCTGCCCGAGAAATTATTTCTATTTTGAAAACCGGGACAAAATATCCCCAAAATGGCAAAAAAAAAATCCAACTTACTCAGAATCGAATTATCGGTTTGAAATATGGTACATCGTTTCCCCAGTCGCATAGTGCCTCCCAAGTCACAGCCAGTGTGTTCTGGCATGTCAATAATCACTCTGTCTACTCCTTTTGGGTCAATCTCAGCTGTGTTCGCATTTGTCAGTCCTAACTGGTTCCTTAAAAAAAAATTGCTTAATATAGATACCTCTTACACATATAAATTGCTATGAAAAGAGTAGGAAACGAATCTGTTTAAAATTTGACTGAAAAACATGGGTCACATTTCATGAACGTTTTGATCATCTTTAACTGCCACTAACAGTGGTCTATCAAGAAATCGGCTAACATACATATAAACATAGACTAGTGTAATATGGATGTTAATTTTTCAATTATTTTCAAAATGATCATTGCTAAGAATAATGGCTGATCAAATATATTGTTGGCGTCATTGCACAGGATAGTGATAAATTCAAGTAAAACTTGCAGTTTTATTCAAAGAATACACGATCAAGACTAGTCACATATGAACACATACGCTAATATGCCATTAGCCTTTGCAATACAATCTACAATAAAATTTCCTTAGCCACTACTTTTAGCAATTAACGTTGCTACGTTCATGTGATAACGTTTAAAATACATTGATACATCACTAGAATTGGTATTCACTGTTTCAAAAATGATTGGAACATTGATGCTTATCACTTGTCTATGTAATACTCACCAGTTGTAACGTTGACACGCTGTTGACAGCGTTGTAATGCCAAGTCTTGCTGATTATCAATTAAAACGTATTTGAAACTTTAATTTTAATAAGTGCCCAACCTACGTAGCAAAACCAGCAATACATTTGATTAGCTGTCATTTTTAGCAGTTACCACTTCATTACCAATTTAACATACATACGGTACTAGTCCAGGTAATAACGTTGGCAAATAAGTTTACTGAGTAGTTCTAGTTCTATCCTATGTCCTTCGGGGCGGGGGTTCAATTCCAACGGTGTCAACCTTGAACAACAAGGAAAATCACTTTTTTGCATGACCCAAGAGTAGTGGCACATCAACAATTTTAAAAAAACTCCAGCATATAAGGGTAAACTGTGTCCCAAGGGAGGTAATGAGTTGTTCAAAAACCACTGCTCAATAAAGCGTATAGTGGTTGTCATTAATATTAATAGTAAGCTTAAATTATACAACAAGTCATGTCCAAGAGAAAATAAAAGTCATACTTAGGAGAATATATGAAAATTAAAAAGATGAATACATTAAATTGTATAGCCGATTAAATTTTGCTCGCAATTACATTATCTTTCCGCTACTCCAAAAACAAAACTTTCTATAACAACAAAAAAAAGCAAATAAAGAAGATGAACAAATACGAAGAATACAAGAAAGAGGTGCTGAAAAGTCAAACACAAAATAAGTCATAACGAATTAAAATGAAAGCAGTTCAGAAGCCGTCTAGGGCTGAACGCAAAGCAGGTCATCTGCGGTTAGGGTGGAAAGATGTCATAAAGAAAGTTTAAAGGAAATGGGAGGTTTCTGGGAGGGTGTAAAGAGGGAGGCTTTGAATAAATTGAGATGGAGGAGGAGCGCTTGTAGCTGTGTTGGCCTTAGGCGGGTTGGTGCTGCGGCGAGTTGTTAGTAGTAGTAGTTCAGAAGCCAAACTAATTAGCCAATTTTTTGTAGATATTAGCATCAAAGCACTCAATTAAGTGTTAATTTATGTATTCCTTAAAATAAGGCTTAATACCTCCCCCTCCCTTCTAGTAAAAATGAATAAAAGAGGAGATGAAGGTAAAAAGAAGAAAATCTAAGGCTACCAACCTGGCGAATTCAATAACAGCCGCTTGTAATCCTAGACAAACACCAAGAAAGGGTGTCTTTGTTTTCCTGCACCAATGAACTGCCGCCACCTTTCCTTCCATCCCTCTCTTTCCAAATCCACCAGGAACAATAACCCCTTTGGATTTGCACAAAAGTTGCCAGGCTTCGTGATACTTAACAGGATTGGCTATCAATTCATCTTTTTCTAAATGCTGAGAATCAATAAACTAGAAAAGATATTTGGCATATGATTAAAATGTGCACATCTATAATGAAGTGGAAGCAGAATTGGTTGGATGCACTAGTTCACATTTTCATACTGAGACCCCTCCCTCAACTATATGTACAACTCTGGGTACAATTCAGTTACTTTAAACCCTTGTCCCAACATAGCTGCAAAGGAAAATAAAAAATTCATACTCTGTCAATTCCATCTCTCTCTTTCCAAACCCTACAGGAACAATAGTCCCTTTGGATTTGGACAAAAGTTGCCAGGCTTCGTGATACTTAACAGGATTGGCTATCAATTCATCTTTTTCTAAATGATGAGAATCAATTAATCTTTTCCGAATATCTCAATTAATCCAAATATCTTCAATTAATCAAAATAGAATCAATCAATTAATCCAAATATCTTTTCTACTAGAAAAGATATTTGGCATATGATTTTCTCGTCTCGACTCGTCTCTTGGAAAAAGTTAAGTAAGATTAAGAGAGAATAAATTAGGACTCCGAAGAATTAACCGAAGATAATAAATACCTAAAACCAGGCAAGACCAACATAAAAAAAACTGCACAAAACAAGTTTCAACAATGTAATACATCACCCTTTTTTACCACAATAATACTAACCTAAATTCCCGCATAGGAAATAGTAATGAGAAAGCGCGACTTTCAGCCTAATTATAAACTATCTTAATTGATGGAAATGATAGCAGTTGCCAGTATTCATACAAATAAGCAACTAGCTTGCATTCACATTTGGAGATTCTCTTTGTGCCAACTTCACAAAGATTTGCATAATCATAGTAATATCTGCCACTGTCAATCGTATCTTCAAAGGTTTTCTCTTATAGGAATTAAACTACTAGTCTTACATACAGGATAGTATTACCCAGAAAAAAGTATACATTAGTTTCATCCGCGGTATAACCAGTACCGGATTCACCTCTTCCTGTTTCTGTTCCCATGATTACGGGAACAGTTCAGTAATTTGTAAACGCAAGTCGGCGCGAAGGATGGAGTGTAATTTACCTTCTAAAAGAACTATTTTTACCTATTGTTTGTTAATAGCTTCGAGTCCATTTTTTTGGCAACTTTTTATACTCACTATGATATACTTAATTATAATTAAGTATCGATTCTCATACCCTGTGGTATTACCATTCAGTCATGATTCATTCCCCGAACGAGTAACACCTTAGGCGCTCCGTGCCTGCGGTAGTTTTGGCTGAAGAGTGAAATAGCTTGTAAGATTAATGTTTTGAATTGATGAAAGAAAATTTTTTGGTGTGTGATTATTGCTTTGAACTGAAGAATTGCATGGAGTAAAAGAGGATTGGATTTAGTCATTATAAACAGAGCCTTTGATTACCAATGTTGGAAAAGGTGTTTGCAGTGCCAAACGGCTAAAAGCACTGCACGCTAGCAACATCGTGGATAAACAATCGTTTCCGGCTGAGGTAAGACTATTTGTTCATTTTTTAATTGCTGCTTATTCATGGGGCGAAATAAAAGAAACCGTAAAGAAGTCTCATTCGAAGAGGATCAAAATGATTATTCGTCATCTTCACCTAAGAATGGAGAGACTTTGTCAATTTCGACGCTGGCTCGGAGCTTTTCTGAAATTCTAACTATAGTGAAAGACAATGGAAAAAAGCTTGACGGTATCACGGACCAGTTCAAATCTCTGGAAACCCAGGTCAAATCGCTTGAGGAAGCGCTATCTGGCCAATCGCAGCAATTTTCGACGATCCAGACCCATGTGGCGGCTACTGAGAATGAAATAATAAATGTAAAATCACAGATTAGTGTTGTTACAGCTGAGTCAGTGTTTCTCCGTGAAGAAAATAATCAGTTGAAAAATCGGTTAATGCATTGCGAGTATTGAATGAATGAGAAAAATATAGTGGTTTGGAATGTACCTTGTGAAAATAAAGAGGAAGCAAACGCGATTTTAAAAACATTTTGTTGAGTCTGACTTTGTGCAAACGAGACCCAAGATTTCGAGTTTAAATACGTAAGAATAGACCTCAGATTTTTTAAAGTTTACTGCACTGTCTAAAGACGAAAAAATAAAGATTATGAAACACAGTAAAAAACTTAAAGGAAAGACTATTTGCGTCGTAAAGATATTTATATTAATGATGATGCTCCAACGGCAGTGAGAGATCTTAGAAAACGGCTGATTGAAAAAAGATCAAAGCTTGCTGATTGTGGTATTCAAGCATGGGTGACAAAATCGGTTCCACCTCTCCTTTGTTTTGATCGGCCAAATGGCCTGCGTGTTTCTTTCTCCGTGAATGACGTGATTCCTGAATTGTCAATGCCGATAAATCCTCGAGGTGGGCCTATGCAATGCTAGGCGGGTTGTCAAATTTATATTTATATTAATTATTTTAGTTTAATATGGTTTTGAGTTATTATTTTGTTGTGTTTTTTACTTCTTTGTTTTTTTTTTTTGTGATAGCATATTGGTATGAAGTAATGTTGTCTCGTGTTTTTTTTTATTCTTTTTTTTTTTTAAAAAGATGTTGTGGATGGAATAAAGTAAAAAAATAAAATGAGAAAAATTATTAATGGTGTATAATGTATTGCGCGGTGCGGAGCGTACCGGGTTGTGTTTGGAGTTCTTATGGATTGGTCTTGGCTTTCAGGGATACTAGGCCTGGAAACAGTAGTAGTGTTTTTTGGTTTTTATGAAGATATTTATGTTTCTTTTTTTTTGTTTAGGATCGAAGTGTGGAAGCGATGATACCAACTCAACGAATGATGAAAATGATAAATGTAAGTTAACTGAACCTATTCCTTCTCATATCCGTCACAAAATTATTTTTGATAATGGTTAATTTAGAGTGGAATAGGTTGAAGGGGCTGGAGAATGATTCACTCAGGATTGAAGATATTGGGGGTGGGGTACTCCATAGAGAATTTGATAGTAATGGTATTGGTGAGGAATATTTGAATGCCCGTTATAAGTTCCTTCAGGATTTGAATAATGATTATGACCCGAGTGATTTTTCTGTTTTTCACTTAAATTGCCAAGGTATTAGTACTTCTTTTCAGTACATGGAGGAAATTCTGCCGACTCAAGGTTTACAGGTTTTGGCCCTGACTGAGACATGGTTGAAGTCTCATACGTCATCCCTATTTGATGTTCCTAATTACCAACTGGTTTTAAAAAACAGGGAACTGCACCAACATGGAGGTTTAGCGGCATATATCAAGAGTGATTTTAATGTTTTGCCGATGCCTTCCCTTACTAAACATAAGGAAATGGTGTTTGAGTCGATGGTTGTGAAAGTATCTAAGCAAAATTTTAAATGTGTTCTTGCTATTATTTATTGACCTCCGTCTAGTAGCCTCGTAGAATTTCTGAGTCTGTTAGAAGAGCAACTGGACCTGTTGAGTGGAACAAGACAGCCGTGTTTTGTTTGTGGTGACTTCAATATTGATTTGAAAAGTCTACATTCTAGTCAGAGAGTTAAGGAGTTTCTGGATATGATGCTTAGCTACGGGCTGAAGCCTACTATAAATATCTGTACAAGAATTACTGAGAATTCTGCGTCAATATTGGATAAAATATTTGTAAATACTGAATATAAGTCACCTGCTGTTGTGGTTAATAGTGTTTCAGATCATTTTGGAGTAATGATATCAATACCGCAAGTCCTACAGCTGAATAAGGGACATCGTTGTAATGTCATTAGGCCTATTATTGATTCTGAGGTTGTTGCCCGTTTTAAATTAGAAGTTGATAAGACTGAATTCATTTTTTTACAAGAGGAATATGATACAGATATGAATCAGCAAAGAAACCATGGATTACTAAGAGTCTACTCTTAAGTATGAAAAGGCGAAACCATTTATATAAGGAATTGATCCAAAATAAAGGGACAACTACTAGGGATGATTATAAAGCATATAATAACATGCTAAATTGTCTCCTTCGGAAAGCTAAAACGGATTATTTTGCTTTTAAGTTTAAGAAGCTGAGGGAAATCCAGGCAAGACTTGGAAACTTATAAAGTCTGTAGCGAACCCTAGTCGGTCTCCCTCGGAGCTTCCGGACAGTGTGAGTTGTAATTCAGTTTGTGAGAATTTCTCTAATATTGGCCTTAATGTAGGATCCAATATTCCAGTCTTTGCTGAGGATGGTAATTTTACATAGTTCCTGCCTGACAAGAGCGAAGTATCTGTTTATTAAAAGCCGGTTAAATTAAGTGAGTTGTCTGAAGTGGTTAAAAATATGAAAAGAGTGCAGCAGGATCGGATCTCATGACTGTGAAAGCTTTCCGTGTTATTTATCCTATAGTTTCTAGTCAATTGGTAATGCTAATAAATGAGTGTTTTAAGTCAGGTATTTTCCCCGATTGTCTGAAGATTGCGAAAGTGAAACCGCTTTTTAAAGGGGGTGATAGTGGGAATTTAGATAATTATAGGCCCATTTCGCTTCTTCCTATTATTCCTAGAATAATAGAGAGACTAATAAATGTAAGAATGGTTATTTTCCTAGAATCCAGGTCTTTTTTTCGATCTAGTCAGTTTGGATTTAGGGATAAAATGTCAACTGAGCAAGCAATGATCTTTTTGACGACATATGTGAATGATCAGTTAGATCGTTGTGTTAAAGTGACATCCGTTTTCCTTGACATAATGAAAGCACTGGAATATGTGGATTATGAACTCTTACTTTAGAAGTTGGATAATTGTGGTATCCTTGGGAATTTCCTGGAACTTATTAGATCATTCCTGAGTGAACGTAAGCAGATGCTTCAAATCAAAATTGAGACCACTAGCCCGTAGAGAGTCAAGGCTGGCGTTCTTCTAGGGTCAGTTTTGGGACTTCTTTTATTTTTGATTTATATAAATGATATTTACCGGTGCATTGAAGATATAAATAGTTCGGATAAAGGGGATCGCGTTAACAGAATTACAATTCCTAGTTTTGCTGACGATACACATTTTACAGTTGCTGCGAGGACAGAAAGAGAACTTCTACTAGTTCTGAAAAAGGGATTGGAACAAATAGAGAAATGGATGAGGGTTAATAAACTTAAATTAAACCATAAGAAAAGTCAATTTATGATTTACGGGAGAAGCGTAAATTACTATCCCTGGATAGAGAAACTAGAACTTGATGGGAATGCTATAGAACGTGTCAGAACAGTGAAGTTTCTTGGAGTGATAGTTGATGAGTGCTTGAGTTTCAAAGACCATATTAATCAAATTTCAGCTAGAGTTTCCCGAAATTTGCGAATTATAAGGAAGCTAAAGCGTACTTTCCCTAGACCGGTTCTCAGAATGCTTTATTTCTCCCTTATTCATCCGTATTTGATTTATTGTATATTGGCCTTCAACGTTTGTGGGTCATTTATCGCAGATTGGAGTATTACAGAATAAAGCTGCAAGAGTACTTACTGGAGATGATAAGCGTTCCTCGGTTAGAGCAAGGTATGCTGAACTACATATTGTTCCACTATTTGGATTGATTAAGTTTTATAATGCTCTTTTTATGTTTAAACATCAGAATAAAATGCTACAAATTTGCTTTCAAGATTTTTTTCTGCCTGTTTCTAGTTTTCATTCTTATAGTTTAAGACTTTCGAATGAATTCAGACTACCTAAGCCTGTGACAACTAGGTCAATGTTTTGTATCCGCCATGTTAGCCCTCGTGCTTGGAATAGTCTGCCAGAAGGGATAAAGAAGGTGACGGATGTTTCTGAATTTAGAAGTATGTTAAAAGAACATTGTTATAGGGTATATGGGAGTGAGTGAGTCAGTTCTCCGGTCTCTTTTGCCTTTAGTTTGCTAATGTTTTTTTTTTTTTTTTATTTTTGTGTTTGGTTGATGGTTTGCGAAGGACAAGGATTAACATGTTGAATATTGAGAATTGAAGAGATTTTATTGAGTAGGGGGTGGTACAGTCGCTTATTATTTATTTTTATGTGTTAGGTTTTTTTTTTTCTTTTCATTA